>NC_089743.1:2872500-2877500 GCF_040412425.1 Macrobrachium rosenbergii
ATATATATATATATATATATATATATATATATATATATATATATATATATATATACATAAATATGAATATATATATATAGTTCCTTGATAAGACGTTGGTATATTTGTGTGTTTGTGTGTCTGTATGTGTGTGTGTGAATTAAGCTTTTAAAATATACCAACGTCTTATCAAAGAACTCGCTGATATACATTCATATTTGGTAGTGATATTATTTACCTTTCCTTGAACTCTTTGCTGTCCTATATGTCTACCCTCATTTTCACTTTGGAAAATATATATATGAACATTGATTACCTGGCAACAAGGTAATCGGCATTCAAGAAAATGTCGTTGTTTAGTATAACTTAGGATCTGTGGCATAATAAGAATTTCGCACTTCCACCTCTTAAATAGGATGTCCTAGATTTGGGTGGTCACTGAGGCTCAATGACGATTGGACCAAGTCTGGGGAGTGGGAGCACCATACTCTCATTTCATCAGAAAAGAGGAGTGAGATGTTTCTACTGACACACTGCATCTCAATCCAACAAATCGGAAATGTAGTAAGTGAAATTTGGGTGATAATGTCCGCAGGTTTACACATCAAATCACATTATCAAGTTTATATGTTTGTATATAATACACATACATGTGTACATTTCCTATATATTATGTACTAGTTCCCTCGTTTTCACTTTGGTCGATATCGTACTCGGATAGCACTCTGCTTCCGCGTTCGACTCTCCAACCGGCCAATGAAGAAAATGTCGTTATTTCTGTGATAGAAATTCATTTCTCGGTATAATAAGAATTTCGATTCCACAATTAAATGGATGTCCCGATTGCTAGGTAACCAATTGGTTCTTGGCCAAGTAAAATAAGTCTAATCCTTCTCATTTCAGCCCTCTCTAGGAGAGCTGTTAATTAGCTTAGTGGTCTGGTTAAACAAAGGTAATGTAAATTCTTGCTTCCATATTGTATTAAATCTTCCTGTCGATTTATCTACTTATCAAGCTTATATGTTTGTATATATCTGTCTATCTATATCTATCTATCTAATATATATATATATATATATATATATATATATATATATATATATATATATATATATATATATATATATATATATATATATATATATATATATATATATATATATTATATAAGACTAATTCTTTACATTCCAGATGTTTAACCTGAAGCAGAATCAGCAAACAAAACCATCCCTGCTTAATGAAGCCTGATACCCTCCATTGTGAATATATATACAAAGTGAACTTGTACTTTTTTGTGATATATATATAAATTCATTTCTATATAATGTATATATTCCATATATATGTGTGTGTGTCCTGTGTGTAAATGTAATATACATATATATGGTTAACTGAATCACGAAAAATGGAACGTCTGAATATATAAACAAAGACAAAATCCACTCTAGGAAAGAGAAGCACTAGAGCGCTCCAGTGGTTCTCTTTAAACTTCAGGTATTTTGTCTTGTTTCCATATTGTATTGAAATCTTCCTCTCGATTTATCTTCTTATACATAGCTATGTATCTATATGTATCTGTCTATCTACCTATCTATCTATCTATCTATCTATCTATATATTATATATATATATATATATATATATATATATATATATATATATATATATATATATATATATATATGTATGTATATATGTATGTTATTAATTTCAAGATAGGATTTCTACAATCCAGATGTTTTACCTGAATCAGAATCTGTGTGTGCATGTTTGTATGTATGTATGTATTTATATATGAAGCCTTATTTCCAAAATACTTTCTCCAATATAGAATACTAATATCTTTTTGAAGTGACTTTTGTATATATATATATATATATATATATATATATATATATATATATATATATATATATATATATATTTATGTGTGTATATATACAATCAGAAAGCTACAAACGTCCTTTAATATAAAATTCATATATAAATAATATATTTTCATATATAACTGAATTTTAGTTGATAATAAGTCCACCGTCCCGTGAATAATAAAAACGGACAAAATCAGGACTACAGTGACACACTAGCAGTCGGCCACAAGAGCGCTAAGTGTAACATCTCCCATCATCTCACCCGTCGAACTCAGGTTTTTTGCGTTTGGAGATATCCACCCACCTCTGCCATATTGACCGTGTATATTTGTATATATATATATGACTATTTATATCACCGTGATTCATATACAATCATATATACAAACGTCCTTTA
Source organism: Macrobrachium rosenbergii (assembly GCF_040412425.1). Classification (NCBI taxonomy): domain Eukaryota; kingdom Metazoa; phylum Arthropoda; class Malacostraca; order Decapoda; family Palaemonidae; genus Macrobrachium; species Macrobrachium rosenbergii. Next base: position 2,874,748 of record NC_089743.1, read on the forward strand.
ATATCCAATTCACTCTACCTCGGGTGAGATGATGGGAGATGTTATTCACTTATACCTCTTTGTGGCCGACACATGTGTCACTGTAGTCCTGATTCCTCGTCCACACTGGTTCGATATATATATACTTAATATCAACTAAAAAGTCCCTTCGGTAACATATATATAAAATATATTATTTATATAGATGATATATATATTAAATACGTTTGTGTGTGATTGTGTATGAATCACGGTGATGTGATAAATAGTCATAATATGGCTGTGCATCAATGCGTGTGTACACGGTAACATAGATATGGATATATATATATAAATATAAACACCTGATTATATAGATGATGGGAGATGTTATTCATATACCTCTATTGTATGTATATATGTCATGTATCCTGATTTCCAAGATAATTTCTAAAATTCTGACCCCACTGAAGTGGACTTTTATCAACTAAAAATTCCCTTCAGTAACATGTGTGCAAATATATTATTTGTATGTATGTATGTATTTATATTAAAGGATTCTTATTTCCAAAAATACTGATGTGATAAAGAATACTAATATCTTTTGAAGTCGACCACTGTATATATATATATATATATATATATATATATATATATATATATATATATATATATATATATATATATCAAATGTGTGTGAGTGCGTGTATATGCATGAGTACGAGTTATGTAAAAAGAATGATTTATTGAAGCCTTTTGTTCATCCATAGTGAGCATATAAATGTGGATTTTATTTATATTCGATGGCTGGTTCTTCAGGTTATCGATATAATTTAGTTACTTTAATGACCGTTGGAATGGTGTAACTGTTTTCACATGCTTTCATTTAACTTAACTTCTGTCTGTGTCTGTCTGTTTGGGTCAAATCTTGTAACTCAATTTTCGACCTGTTCCCTTCGTCCGATTGGACTTGAAATTTTGCATGGTTACTGAATCCCGGTGACAATACAACCTTACATGATCAGTAGATCAGCAGTGACCTCTAGTGACCCTACAGTGACCTCTCCCAGTATCTTAGGATTTGTATGAAATTCTTCGGATTTTTCACAACTTCTTTGACATGGTAGAATGTATCTTCTATATAACCCCTCCCCTTCCCTCTTCCATTCCCTTCCCCTTCCTCCTCCCCTCCCCCTCGCCAGCATATGATCAATTGTTAGTTTTGCTGTGTCCTCCCCTCCCCTTCCCTCTTCCCTCCCCCTACCCCTCCACTTCCCTCTTCCTCCTGACTCCTCCTTCCCTCTTCAGTTCCTTCCCCTACTCCTCCCATCCCTATCCCCATTCCAAATCCACACAATCAAGTGTTAATTTAGCTGTGTCCTAACCCTCCCCTTCCCTCATCCATCCTCCTCCCCCTTCCTTTCCTCTGCCCCTCCCCCTTGCGAGCATACGATCAGGTGTTAACTTAGCTTTGTCCTCCCCCTCCCCTCCCTCCCTTCCCTCTTCCATCCCCTCCCTCCCTTCTGGAATAACATGATCAAGTGTTAATTTACCTGTCTTCCCCCTCCCCTTCCTTCTTCCCTCCTCTTCCCCTTCCCTCTTCCATCCCATTTCCCTCCCCCCCTTTTGGAGCACACGATCAGTTGTTATTTTAGCTGTGTCCACCCCTCCCCTGCCCTCTGCCATACTATTCCCTCTTCCATCCCCCTCCTCCTTCCTCTCCCCCCCTTCCCATTCCCTCCCCTCCCCTCCCCTTCCGGAGAATGGATCAAATGTTAATTTAGCTGTATCCTCCTCCTCCCTTTCCCTTTTCCATACCCTCGTCCTTCCCTATTCCATCTCCCTCCCCTCCCCTGCCCCTTCCGGGGTATACGATCAAGTGTTAATTTAGCTGTGTCCTCTCCTCCCCTTCCCACTTAGTTCCCCGTTCAATCTTCCAACCCCCTCCACTTCCACTTTCCTTCCCTTTTCTCTCCCCTTCCCCTTCCCGTCCCATCCCCTTTCTCTCCCCTTCCCTTCCCATCCCATCCCCTCCCCATCCCATCCCTTCCCCCTCCCCCTCCCTCCCATTCCCCTCCCTTCCCCTTCACCCTCCTCCCATTCCCTCCCCTTCCCCCTCCTCCCATTCCCCTCCTTCCCCTTCTCATCCCATTCCTGTCCCCTTCCTCTTCCCCCTCCCTCCCATTCCCTTCCCCTCCCCTCCCCTTCCCCTTCCTTTCCCCTTCCATTCCCTCCCATCCCCCTCCCCTTCCCCTCCCTCCCATTCCCCCCCTCCCCCTTCCCATCCCTCCCTCTCTTCCACCCATTCCCCTCCCCTCCACCTCCTCCTCCCCTCCCCTCCCCCTTTCAGAGCACACAATCAAGTGTTTATTTAGCTGTGTCCTCTTCCCTCCCCTCCCCTTCCATCCATCCCACCACAACCCTTCCCATTCCACCTCCTCTCCTTTTCCTCACTCCCATCCACCCTCCCACTTCCCCCTCTTTTCCACTCCCCTTCCCCTCCCATCCTCCTCCCTCCTCCCATCTTCCCTCCCTCCTCCCCTCCTTTCCTTTCCCCAGCCCCTTTCCATCCCTACCCCTTCCTCCTCCATCCCTCCCCCTCCTCTTTCCCCATCCATCCCACTTCCTATTTTCCTTACCTCCCTCCCCCCCTCCTCCCCTTCCCCCTCTCATCCTTTCTCCTTCCCTCCCCTTCCCCCTTCACAGCCTTTCTCCTCCTCTTCCCCTCTCTACCTTCCATTTTCCCTCCCCTCATTTTCCCCCTTTTTCCTCCATCCACCTCCCCTCCCCCATTC
>NC_089743.1:2880000-2905000 GCF_040412425.1 Macrobrachium rosenbergii
CGACGATGGGAATGAATAGAAAAAATCAAATTATTTTTCGATTTGTGATTTCCCCCGAGGCATTCCTGTTCTTCCTGACTCCGCGTGTAGGCTTCCGGGCATCAAAATTTAATCGAAAGTTTCCTTAACGCACCCGATGTTGGGTATTGCTTTTATAACAATATAGTGAAAATAATTCAGATGAATTTTGCAGTTATAATTCATGTTAGGTTTTTAGAAAGTAGCTAAGTCAACTTACGCACACAAGTTTACTGTTTATATACACACAGATACTCAAGTAATATATACATATATATATATATATATATATATATATATATATATATATATATATATATATATATATATATATATATATATATATATATATATATATATATATATATATATATATATATATATATATATATATATATATATATATATATATTATATATATATATATATATATATATATATATATATATATATATATATATATATATATATATATATATATATATACTGTGTTTATGTGTTGGTATGTGTGCATGTTTGTGTGAGCGTGTTTATTTGTATATATTCTAAATAAACCTGGTGGTTTGGTTCCCTTTATGCCTTGGTGATTTATGTTTGTCCATAGGATTATGGGGAAACTCATGAAGGAACTCTTACATTTTTTTAAAAATTTGAATACATGTTTAGGTTTTATACTTTTTATTACTTATTCGAAGTGAAAGAAAACTATTTTATTTTCTTCCAAACCGTGGAAGGGGTTAAATGTTGGAGTGTTTGTATAACACTGGTAACCACGTGTCTGCATCGGGGAAAGAATCTGCAAATGATGCAGAGTATCTGAGTAACTGCTCATCTCTGTGTCGTTGGCTTGCAATCGCTAATTGCCTTGTAATCCAGAAGTATGGTATTTGTTATGAAAGGTAAGGAATAAATGGAAACTCCTCTGGACATGTGTTGCTCTCTTTTCATTTTAACAAACAAAATTAGAATTAAAAATGAAGTTGCCACCCACTCTCAAACGTGTGTATTAGAGAAAAATATTAACGATCTTCCTTTTTATTTATATTTTATTGTTTTAGCTTTTCATTCAATACGTAAACGTTTTAATTACCTTATACCTCTCATGAGGTGATAGTACCAGTATTAGTTCATCATTGGACTGGTTGGGTCCGTTCTCAGCTATCACCCTGTTGGGCCCGCGTTCGATTCTAGGTCCCGTTGCTACGTAACCAATTGGTTCTTAGCCACGTAAAATAAATCTAATCCTTCGGGCCAGCCCAAGGATAGCTGTTAATCACCTCAGTGGTCTGGTTAAACTAAGGTATACTTAACTTAGTACACGTATTTATCTTATTAAATGGTTCACACTATGAGTCAGGGAAGGTGCATATGAGCAAGAAACTGTGAGTTTTTTTTTTTTCCTAGCTCACAAGGGCCGGTGTGTTATTGGTAACGCGCGTGGAAAATGGGACAGTCATGCTTTATATTTCAAAATGAACATTACCACATTATCTTATACACTTTAATAGGTATATATATATATATATATATATATATATATATATATATATATATATATATATATATATATATATATATGTGTGTGTATATGTGTGTATATGTGTGTATGTGTGTGTGTGTGTGTGTGTATGTATTTTAGAAGGACCAGTTGAACTTATTTAAAATTAAGCTTTGTTTTATTAAGGAAAAAATTTCATATATGCGTTTTATTTTATGTATGTATGTTGATACGCACACACACACACATATATATATATATATATATATATATATATATATATATATATATATATATATATATTTGTTTGTGTTAAATAATTTCATACATGTTTATGGACACGATATATCATCATTTTATTATTACTTATTGAATAGCTTTCTCTCTATACCCGATGCTGCGAAAGAAAGATAACGAAAGGACGTCATCATCGTTCTTGTGGGTAATACGCCTTGCTATCTCATCAACACGAGTAAAAATACGAGACATAAAAGTCTCCCTTGTTTTCGTATTCTTCCTGGCCTCCATTCCAATTAGACCCCGCAAAAACATTGGCTTTATCCCTTTCCACTGTCCTCCTCTGTCAACAGCGCAAGATGAGATGACCTAAATAAACATTCAAGGTAAATACCTGGTTCTGTCTTCTTCTTCTTCTTCTTCTTCTTCTTCTTCTTCTTCTTCTTCTTCTTCTTCTTCTACTTTTACGTATGTAAATGTCATGGCAGAAGGAACTCTGTGGCATGGTCAAAATTAAATTGATTTTGCGTTCTTTTGTCGTGTTGATAAACTTATCTTGAAAGTTTTTATTTTTTTTAGAATATAGATTTCCTTTATCACTATGTTGTAAGGACCAATTGAACTTATTTAAAATAAAGCTTAGTCTTATTAAGGTAAAAAAATCATATATGCGTTTTATTTTATGTATGTTATATATATATACACATACATATACATTATATATATATTATATAGATATATATATATATATATATATATATATATATATATATATATAAATATAAATATAAATATATATATATATATATATATATATATATATATATATATATATATATATATATATATATATATATATATACATACACATATTCAATAATAGGAGGCTACTTGAAAATCTTAACTCGATGATGAATAATGCTGACAAGGCGAAGCTGCACACTTTATTACGCAAGCTCTGGAGAGTTACATAACGTTATCAATTATACTTATATTAATAAAAAAAAAGCTATGTATATCATTGATAATCAAACGGCTCACTTTAACCCAACAACATGGTTGTAACAGAATAAAAGAATTGGAACTCAAGATTAAAAATCGTGATTTCACTTTAACAAATTGAAAATACAAACTAAAATGATATTTTATAAAACTAAAGCAACCAAACATTGTAAATCTACAGTTCCATTTGTAATTTATTTTCATATTTCTTTTAATTTGTTTATATATTTTGTTGGTTTTTAGTGAGACAATTGATTTTAATGTATATTCAATTATTTTCATTTTCTGTCATTATCTTGGGTTGATGATGAAGTTATCGAAAGTGTACGTAATAAAATGTTCTGCCTAGCATTGACAAAATTATTCTTGATGAAGTTAACACACATACACACACTTACACACACGGCCACACACTCATGATATACATATATATGTATATATATATATATATATATTTTATGTATAATATATATATATATATTTGTGTATACATATATATATATGTATATATACATATATATATATTATATATATATTTTATGTATAATATATACTGTATATATATATATATTTGTGTATATATATATATATATATAATATTTATATATATATATATATATACATATATATATATATATACACATATATACATATATATATATATATATATATATATATATATATATATATATATATATATATATATATATCTCATGAAAGGCGAAGGCAGAAATCACATCACACATCTTAAAGGGTCAGGAAGAAGTATAACCATTGATTTAGGCAATCATTCTTCCAGTGTTTCGTAATTATATTAATTACATAATCAGGGTTCAATAAAAAGATATAGTAATGCAAAACAGTTAAATGATGTTTAACACCTCTAAAAGTAATATAATTTCACCCGAATTGAAGATTTACAACTAATGCATCAGGCAATAAAAAAATGTAGCCACATAGAAATATGATAAAAGACAAATAATAAAGATAGCACACGCTATTTATACCGAAAATAAAGTTGGACTTATCAGGCAACAAAAGAATACCTAATCACCTACAGCATTTTATAACTATCTAATGAGGCAATCGGGTTATTGAGATAACAAGATAACAATATTAAGAGACAAGTTAAAAACAATGTTTTCAGAAGCTGTGAAAACTGAGTGGTAATTATTAACAAAATACAACAGATTTGAATAAGACGGAAACCATATGACATGAAACTATGGTAAATAAGATGTCATACACGCACACAAACACAAGCATATACATCCAAATATATATATATATATACACACACAAACGCATACAAATATAAAACGGTTTAAGACAAAAACAGCTGGATAGCAGTAGAATAATTATCCAGACTAGGTCCATGTTGTTTTATCATCAATGTTTACAACATTAATCATTCATTTGCATTGCAATTTTGGCCGATAATTTCAAAGTCTACGGTTTCAATATCAGTCTTACAGATCTTAGAATGATTTCGTATGTTAGACTGATCTGGGTTGGACAATCTGCTCCCAGTTCGAAAACTGACTCCTCTATGGGAGTCGATTCGAACCCGCATGAGACTTCTGGTGTAACCGATATGAGTCCCCACTCTACATTTTGGGGAAGAATATTTGTATACAACACCGGGCTAGGGTGTAATTTCTCTAGCTTTTGTTTTGCTAAGTTCAAAACTTATCCTATTATTACCTTGGTTGATGGACCCTACCCCATCACTTCTAACTGGTCTGTCTTTCATGCTGAAACTGAACTCTTATTAAAGTACCAAGTCTAGTCTAACGGCTATCTTACTTTTAAGGATGAGTTCACAAAAATCTTGTCAGAACATTATGGGGAAACCTACAGGTTACCTTGATTCCAATAAACCCTCTACCGATTGGAGGCCACAATCTGTCTCCAGTCGGTAGAGGGTTTATTGGAATCAAGGTATCATGTAGGTTCCCTATAATGTTCTGACAAGATTTTTGTGAACTCATCCTTAAAAGATACATTATTGGGCACAAAATGAAATCTAGTATGGAAATTAAGTTTAGAATATCTTGTAGAGCTGTGCTCTGATAGTTTTCTAAATAAGGTTTAGTGGGATAGCAGTTAGACTTGAAGTACTTTAATAAGAGTTCAGTTTCAGCATGAAAGGCAGACCAGTGAGAAGTGAAGGGGTAGGCTCCATGAACCAAGCTAGTGATAGGATAAGTTTTGAACTTATCAAAACAAAAGCTATAGAAATTACACCCTAGCCCTGATAAGCTTTTTTATTATACGAAAAATAGAGGTATTAAAACCTCCTATGTTTTTTTTGTCGCTGATATATCCAAAGAAAGATATAAGTTAGATATTTTATATCATTTCACAGAACCCTGATAATGTAATTAAGATGATTACGAAATAGTGGAAGATTAAGTGCCCAAATCAATGCTGCTGCGTCTTCCTGCCCCTTCAATATATATATATATGTGTGTATATATATGTGTATGTGTGTATATATATATACATATATATATATATATATATATGTATATATTTTGTATATGACAGTGTGTGTGTGGTAATAATTCATATAGTAAATATATAATATATATTAAATAGACAGCCATGGTACATCAACAGTAAATGTTTAAATGCCAGCATCAACGGCATATTTCGTTGAGCTAGAGTTAAGAAGAGAATTTGAAGCGAAAAGCAGAATTCGTAACGAGTGATAAAGATTTTTTAAGCTGACAGTTCCATGTCACTGGGACTATATATTTTCGATCATTATTTAGAACTTTTGTGGACATATTATATTACAATTTTGCTTTTCGTTGTTGTATTACATAATATTAAGGTTTCGTAAGAATGTTGTTTGTCATATTAGATAATAGTTAGGTGTACATCATAATACCGATAAAACGTAATGATTGCGAATTTTGTGTTATATTGTAGCAAAAGCAATTATCCAGACAATTCTATAACTTAGTAGTAAAGAGCAATATTTGCAGCAGTATTGCTCTGGAACTTAATAGTTTTTACATGTTTTTCGTATGCTTCCATCTTCGATCGTGCTAATAAATTATGTCCTCTGTTCCTCCTTGTAACATCGCGCACGAGCAACTTGAACTCTTCCCGAGATCTAACGAGCGCTGTCTCAGACATCGTCGACAGCAGGCTCCGAATCATTCCGGTTTGTCGACATTGAAAGCTTCTTGGAAATTAAGGAACCAGCGTGACCTAAGTGGAAAGTTGACCCAAGGTCAGTCGTTCCGCTGAAGTGAATGTCGCCGCGGAAACCGGTATGGAGTTGAGTGAGTGACAGGACGACGATACAGGTGGTGACTGGCTAACTACAAACAAGTAAAAAAATCGAGTTTTCTGTACAGCGTATAATGCTGTTTGAAACTCTCAGCCGCGGCCCATGAAACCTTCATTCACGGCCAGGTGGTTGCCTATGTTGTTAGTATCGTATAGCGGTGCCAGACGCATGGCTAACTTTAACCTTGAATAAAATAAAAAAAAATAACTATTGAGGCTAGAGGGCTGCACTTTGGTATGTTTGATGATTGGAGGGTGGATGATCAACATACCAACCCTCTAGCCTCAGTAATTTTTAAGATCTGAGGGCGGACAGAAAAAGTGCGAACGCACAGACAAAACCATCTCAATAGTTTTTACAGGAAACTGAAAAGGGAGTTAGTTACAACTGTAAAGGAAAGATTAAAGGTTGCATTTATTCCGTATACTCCATTATGGGTTGCAAGTCTTTTTTGTTCTACATTTGCAGAGTATTAAATGTTGTCTGACGTTATCTTAAAGTTCACTTTTGTTTATCTGGTCAGTAAATTTTACTGATTTAGTCTGTTTTCTTGATTTAATCCTCCTATATTTTGAAAATTCTTTTCTTGACTTTCTAACTGTTGCCTTACCTAGAAAACTTTGATTTAATTCTGCTGTTTTCCGTAAAGTTTGCTTAAGATTTCTCGTCTTTCAAAACATTATGGCCTGTTTTATCTACAAATATGAATTCCGTCATTTTTATTGCGTTTTACCACAAAACTTGGTTGTTTATGAAAATATCTTTTATATTAACGCGAATTGTTTGTTGAATTGTAATGACGACGTTAATTTTTTCTGGAACTCTACATGTCTGAGAGAGAGAGAGAGAGAGAGAGAGAGAGAGAGAGAGAGAGAGAGAGAGAGAGAGAGAGAGAGAGAGAGTTCCCTTCTGGTGAAATATATACGGAACAAGAATTTATGTTGTCAGTTCACTGTACCGCTTAGCGCTCTCTGTAGTAGTAGGAACAAGCATTACTGTATATATGTACTAAAGTACAGAGGCACTTAACATTTTCCTCATTTGTTCATTTAAAAAATCAATTTATCGCTGTTAGGAAGGAATTTTTCTTTGTCATGTTGACATTCAGTAAGTTTTACACTTGTTTTGGTTATTTATTATACATTGTCCATCTCTCTAAATTATAATATCTGGAATTGTGTTTTTAACCTTCATTTGTACACGAGATTTTCCTCCTTTTTCATTTTTTCCACATACGCATGAACTTTTTGTAGAAGTAAGTCTGTGTTTTATTGCAATGAATGTTTGTAAGTTTTGAATCATAAGAATAAAGATGCTTTATCAAATTACCACTTGCTTAGGACAAGAGCTGTCTTCAAATAAGCATCTAAAGTAATGTAGACAAAACATTCTGCTAGAGAGCCATTATCATAAATATCGAATGCATTGATTGCGTGGACACAGGAGCAAGTAATTTCGGGAAGATAAACAATTTGGGAAATTTGATATATGTGTGCATACGAACTTGGCAAAATATCAGTAAAATCGGGAGTGGGCTTCGTTTGAAGGTCATTTCCGATTTTACTTTCATGCTGAAATTTGAAGACTTTTTCAGTACAACCGACCTGGTCGCAAAAGTTGCGTAACACAAATGTCAGGAAAGCTGAGATGAAAATAAATGAGGAATTGCCTGTAACATACTTTGAACAGAGGTGGCAGTGACACCAATGAAAGAAAGCTTCTTTGTAGAATAAACAAGAGCTTTTGAATGGCATAAAGTTAAAATTTCAATTGGTTAGAAAAGGTATTGTTTAAACGTTGGTGTTAATAAATCGAGGAAGTAGAGTTCATGAATATAATTACTTATGAAATCGAAATGTTATTTAAAACGCCTATCATGTGATTGATGATACTATGTAAATTGTTTCAAAACAGCTGTCAGTAAAACATGGGAGCTGAATAACTTAAACACAGTTGTGACTGAAACAGAGAAGGTTTAAATGTTTGATCGCAGATTTTAGTAAAATGGGAAAAAAGCACTTTATGCGTATTTATCAGTAAACTATGAAGGCCAGCAGTCAGAAGATCCGACAAAGACCAAATAAATCTTTAGAGCAAATAATATCGTTCAACTGGACGACATTATTTCTCGTAACGAAAGACCGAATGACATATAACTGTGCCATCTCTCTGGCCGCGTGAAGCATGATAGGTGGGACGGGATTATTACCACAACTTTAAAGTTAACGTCACTGCCCTTTTCCCATGCTTTGCTTTGCTTTGGAGGTGGACACTTGCCTCGTTTGTGTCTGTTCGTTGTTTGGAAGTGAGTTGCTTGTGTGAATGTGATTTGGAACTGTTATTCATGTTTGTTTGTGTTTCCTTAACCTGGGACTTTTAATATTTGTGAGTGGTTTGCCTTAACCATACAACTGTAATTCATATATTTGTTTCTGTTTTATCCTATTTTATTATTCACTGCTTGATTTTTTACAATAGATCTGTTATATCTGAAAGTATGTTTTTAATCTAGAAGATATATATTTGCACACGAGTATATGTGTGCATTTGAAATCTAGAACTGGTAATGTCACTTCTGAGAGCGTAGAGGAGATTTGTTATTGATATAATGATGTATTTTTACGGCTAACTAATATTTATGTGGTTGCGTTTTAGCGTTTCTTCGTCTCTATTTGCAATGTACCTTGGACTAAGGAAACTACCTTCTTTTGTTTGTATTTGTATAGAATGCAGATCGTCTTATCACAGATTGATGTCGAAAGGTGATATTTACTTTAAAATATTCGTTTATTCTCACTTACAGAAATGCTTAAACGACCTGGCTGAGATGCTCGCTAAAAAGACCCGTATAGACTTTTTGGCTATATATATATTCCGAGTGATATTGGAACGAGTGCGCGGCATTTCATAGCGACTTGCCTGCGCTGATATCAGTCCTGATGACTTCAAATATTGACCATAGACGTGAAATGTTGTTGTAGTCTGTTTGTTGAAGGCTTCCCAGGGATGCCACTTGGGAGGAGGAGGAGGAGTTCTTGGCTTTTCCTTTTCGTGCGCTGTTTTGTGTGTGCCCTCGGGTGGCTAGTGGCATGAGCGCATTCCATTATGTTTGTTTCATCCTTACTAATCTGACATAGGCACTGAATAGAAATAATGAAATGAAGAGTAGCAATAATTTTTTTTAATTTGCCAAATTTTATGTAAGGTGATAAAGATGATTATATAATGTTTTTCATATTTATCTTCAGTATTGGCATGTACTGTATTGTAATTCTAATACGGTAGGTTTGACATGGAAAAATTGAGGGTCTGACTATTTACTTGATATTATTATAATATTGTATACATTTGCAATGATAGACGGTATATCCATGTTGATTTGGTATTATACCGGGTTTAATAAGCGCATAAAGGAATCGGTTTATTACGGAAATGTATTTGACCTCATTATTCCTCAGAAAATTTCATTATGACTCATTTTTTAGCATATGCTATGATTTTCATTCATCATTCGCTTCGTCTGAATGATCCTCCCCCTCTTCTCTCTCTCTCTCTCTCTCTCTCTCTCTCTCTCTCTCTCTCTCTCTCTCTCTCTCTCTCTCTCTGAGGTTGGCTTGGAATGCTACTGGATATCCACCATCCATTATCGTATGTTTGTTGTTGTCCTCTTCTGTTTCAAGGCCACATTTCTTCCTCTTTGATTATGAAGAGGTAAATAAGTGTGGTTTGCATCAAAAGCTGGAGATTGATATGATTCAGGTTGAAGTTAAGTACAAAAAAAAAAAAAAAACGGGACTACTGTGTAAGTGGTTGTCGTTCCCACGGAATGTCGAGTTTTTGGGTTCTTGAAAAGAATATATCTTATATTAACCACCAGTTGTGTATTTTCTTGATATCTTTGAATGAGAATGACAGAAATAGGAAGAGTAAAAATTTCATTCATATATTCATATTTACTGTGTGGACACTTATTTCTGAACACTTCTCTCATCTTGTTATATATCATTGCTCAGGTTGACCTAGCGGTCATATATGTTAATTTTCATTTTCGTCTCGCACGTGACACATTTGTAAATTAAGCTTGCACCGCAGTGCACGTGCTGAAAGACCTGTGATGTCCCGGTTCGTGCCCAGAGGTAGGATCCCATTTCCTTTCGACGCGTCATATAATTGCCGATGAAAGATATTACTTTCGTTCTGGAATATGATGGAAATTGCTGTTGCACCCAATGCCACACTGACGTCAGCGTGTTCTGTTTTACTGATGCGTATGCCAAGTCCCTTTCCTATACATGCTTTAGTTGAGAGTTTCTACTTTTCTATTACTACCACCACTATATACTACTACTACTACTGCTACTGGCTCAGCATCAGGACATTTGACTACTTTTTATCCATCTTCGCTTCATGAGTGTTGAGTCCTAGGTAATTTCTTATCCAATTATCCTTATGGAATGAGTGCACAGCTTGCATATCAACATACTTATGATTAAAAAAAAGTTTAAAAGAATTTCAAAAATTAGGAAAAAGAAAAGGATTATCCTGGTACAAAGTGCAAAAGATGGAATGTCGGGGAAACTGGAATAGTAAGGGAGTTTTTAAGCTTTCAGAAAAGGAAAGATGCAGTACCAGTTGGTTGTAAGTGTACATTTACATTTCATGTCACAAATTTGGTGTTCTGCTTTTCTGGTGTGACTGTTTTGTCGTGGCCTTTTATCGTTTTTATTTAAATTTTGTCTAGATAGCTTATGTTTGATTTTGTATGAATAAGTGTGTCGAAAATCTCATTCGTTCTCTTTTCGAAGACTGGAAGCACCTCAAAAGAATCTGTTAGCTCTGTGAAGAAAACGCTACATGAATAAGTAAAGAGAAAAGAGAAATGAAAGGAAGTAAATCTACTCTTTTTACCTCTCCTAGTATCGCCTTTTATCGGAGAGGTTCCTTACTGCCCATAGACTTTCATAACAGAAGTTTAAAGGTACTCTCTCTCTCTCTCTCTCTCTCTCTCTCTCTCTCAGCTTTCAACTCCTAAAGTGGTATATATCATTCTCGGGCCTACCTTTATTTTATCTATCTGTTCATCTATCTGTCTATTTATCCATATATGAATATATCTGTCTATCTTGAAGTCGTTTCTTCTTACTATCAGTCTGTTTTCATCTTTGTCTGTCTATCCAACTCTCCCCCTTGGCCTCCAATCCTAAAGTTGTTTCATTTCGCTGTCACCGGCGTCTTTCTTCTCCAAGATCGATCGCTTACCTGTTTTCCAAGGTAAAGGGAAACGTCAGAGGAGGATGTCAAAGGAAGAGACATCAAAGGGGATGTTAAGCCAGATTATGTCTAGAATTCTGACTCTGTGACCCAGTCTTATTGTGCATATGGTTTGCTCTGTTTTTCATGAATTTACTATTATTATTATTATTATTATTATTATTATTATTATTATTATTATTATTATTATTATTATTATTATTATTATTATTATTATTATTATTATTATTATTATTATTCGGAATGCATACACTCATAAGGTTTTACTTGACTTCTAAGTGGTGTGGAACAGTGCTTTTATTGCTGTGGTTTTTCAAGTCACTTGGGCCACTAACCTTTTAACCAAACGTCTACGGAATAGAATACTCGTATATTTTGAAAAATAGGAGGTGGAACCAAGATAGACATATAATATAATTTTAGTGGAATTTAAAATATTTTTTGTCGCTTTAGTGTATTTATCTGGCGACAAGAAAAGCTCTTTCTTCTTCTTCTTCTTCTTCTTCTTCTTCTTCTTCTTCTTCTTCTTCTTCTTCTTCTTCTTCTTCTTCTCTCTTAGGCCTCAATGGTTTTCATTCAAGTTTTCACAATATAGAAAACTAGTGTTGTCCTTTATGTGGTGCTTCTTCTTGTTCCCTTTCTTAACCAGATCTATCACTAATGCTATTAAGTATTACATATTTTTTTGCTACTCTTCTAGACTCACATCAGCTAGCACTTCGATGCTGCTGCTGTTGCTGTGGCTGATGCTCTTGAGCATTCTTGTTTAACACGAGAATAGCAGCCACATATCCGTGTCTGGAACTATCTGAATTTGAGAGCAGAGTGCCTTTATTATTATGACTAGCTTGTTGGCGCGAGCTAGGCGCGATGGAACCCGGGGCTGCTGTCTCCCCTACCCTCCCGATCCCCTACCTACCCCACCCCCACTCGGGGCGGACAAACATGTTTTCAGGAGGAGGGTGGATGTCTCCCCTACCCTCCCGTTCCCCTACCTACTCCGCCCCCACCCTGGGCGGACAAACTGGTTTGCAGGGGTGGGTGGTTGTGTCAGAAGATGAACCCCATTCATATGGAACAAGCCCACCAAAGGGGCCATTGACTTGAAATTCAAGCTTCCAAAGAACATGGTGTTCATTAGAAAGGAGAAACAGAAGGTAATGGGAAATTCAGAAAGAAGAGATCACTTATTAAACAAGAAAACATGAATTAAGAAATTAATAGATTAAAATATAAGTAAATTATTAAAATACAAGGAGAATTATATTAGGATAGTAATGCATTGAATCTTTGCCTGAGCTTCTGACGTTCCACCTGCACAACATCCTCATCCTCATCCTCAGGAAGACCGTTCCGCAGTCCAGCGGTGTGAGGAGTGAGGGACCTCTGAAACTGAGAAGTTTGACAGCGAGGCACATTTAATGCATATTGGCGCTGCTGTTCAGCGAATCTGGTGGGTATCGGCAGGAAAAGGGGATCAGGAGTCAATTGTGAATGTGAAAAATCTGGGTAAAAGTACAACTTATGAAAAATCGACAAACAAGAGACCATCCGTCGATGGTCCAAGTCATAACTGCTAATACTAGGAAACAGAAACCTACCACCACGAACCACTCTATCTAAAAGAGATAAATCTCTGGCAGAAACAGACGTCCACAGCGGAGAACAGTAATCCAGTAAAGGAAAATGAACATGACAGGATGTTTCGTAACAAAAATAAGAAAATTTTGAAGTGTGTATGTGTGTGTGATGTCCTGAATATATGTATTTTAGTGTGTGTTCGACCAGTGAAGAAATTATTCTTATAATTATGGTAAAAGTATGACCTTGTTGTTATAATTTCTAAATTCACTTAAGGACAACAAGCTTTACGATCAGAAGACACAGACCAGAAGTGTTGACATAGAGCAGGAAGGTTGCCCCACTTTCTCAGCAACACTATATTTTCATTGTGTCTGTTCTCTACGTCTGAATTGCTGTTCCATTATTGCTCACGTGTCGACTGGTTCTATTCAGGAAATAAGGTGGAAATTTCAGAAATGGAAAATATTGCTGCTTAGGTTTTTCCAACAAGACCTGTGAAACTTCGTTTATTGTTCGTTCGTCAGGCAACTCCTTTGAATTTTTGTTCCTTTTTGTTTTGTTGCCTGTGGCTCTTGATTTCTGGTTTTGTCCTCATGTGTTCCTTCCCTTCCCTTTGGTTATTCAGGATCCCTTTGTGTTTACTGATTAATAATTCAAAATTTAATCTAGCTCGCGCTAATTGTAGGACTCGGGTATGACAATCCTTGCGGCTTTTGTGTCTCTTGTTGAAGATAAAGATTTTTATTACTTCTTGAAAGGATTTTTGTTCCTTGATGTGGGAATAATGCCTTATGTTTCTTTGTGGTTCTTCTTGTTTTATGCGTGGTCTGTGTTATAGCACTTTTCTCTTATGTAAGGGCTCCAGTTCTGCACCGAACAAGATTTTTATTTGCTTTAATATAAACATACGCACGCAGCCACATTTACACACACACACACACACACATACACACACACACATATATATATATATACATATACATACATACATACATACATATATATAATATATATATGTGTGTATGTACACGTATATACAAATAAGCCCATGTGCATATATTAATTTTTTCTTTCAACCACTTCGGTTGTTGCTTTTCTTTTCCCCCTTTCAGTCGTAAAGTTTTCAGCTCCCTTCTCCGCCACATCTGCGTATCCCGCTGTGTTTTTATTCGAGTTAGGGTCAGTGCATAAATGTTTTGTTGAATTCGTCGCTGGAAACATGGAAAGGGGTGGGCCTTTGATCCGCACCCGGGCTGAGCTCTTACCCAAGAAGGTCACCCGCCCTCCTTCTCGCACACTCACAGACAACTGTTGACCTCCGGCAGATTTCTCGGGATTACGGTAAGCATGTGCTTTTTGAGACCTCATACCCAAAATCATTGGCCGCAAAAAGTGATGAGTTATTTCCTCCAACCGCTACAACCACCCATTCTGCTGTTTCTCTCTCTCTCTCTCTCTCTCTCTCTCTCTCTCTCTTCCTTTCAAAGCTAATCTTGTTGTATTAATGCGTATTTGTGGACGAGTGTCAAGTGCTTCTGAGAATTGCGTTTTTACATCTAATGTTCTCAGTGTACCAGTGAATCCATCGGTGTTTTTAATGCATATTGTGAGCTGTCACTTATCATTATTAAGGCAAAATATCAAAAACATAATCAAGTATTTCTATAGGATAAAATATACGATTTCTTGGCTCTCATTAGACAGCATTTACCATCTTTTAGATGTCGGTGATTTTAGCAGAGTACGATTGGGTGAGACGCGCCATATCCAAAATAACTAGCAGCTCTTTCTGTAGGCGAAATAATACTGGAGGTCTTGGCCTGCCCCTGGCCTACAGTACTTGCCGGAGCTTTCACTCTGATCTGAAGTGTTTCATGGCAAGGCATCATCACACAAGAGAGCTGCCTTTTCTTTCAATATTTTTCAATATTTCTTTCATTCTCTGGTATATTATACTTCTCTTGCGTTTTCTTTCTCTTGGTCTCTATTCCATAAAACCTGGCATGGTAGATGAATGGCATTTTTGCCTTCTCGAGCACTCATTGATTAATTTAGTAACTGTTTCCATTTAGGCCTACTTAGAATGACGTTTTATATCGTCTTTTTGAGACTTCGATATGTGAAAATAATGATCTCATGGGTGTACATAATTATGGCAAAATTTATTAGTAAGACGTTAAATGCCCGTCATTCATTTGAAAGGCACAAGATTTCATTGAACATTTAAAGCACTTGCATCGTATGCAATTGTTTTATGATGCTTTTATACAAAGCCTTTTATTACTAGGTGGGTTTTTACTTTTTCAACCCATTTATTTAAGAGTTTTACTCATATTTGCTTATTCATTTACTTACTCATAGCTGGGGGTTTCTTAACAACCGTCAGACTATCTATTCTCATGCTGCCAAGCTTTGAACACTTCCTGCTGATGTTTTTCCCATTCTGCAGCTTCGTTCGTGTTTAAGCCTTAGCATTTTCCGTTTCCGTAGAATTCTGGGACTGGGCCTGGTAGGTCCAGTTGGTTGCACCTCTGGAAGGTCTTCACATTTAATAAACACAAAATTCACTGAACTTTACCATCTTGTTTTCGAAAGCATCTTTCGTTATACGCTTACTTGCTCGGTTCGACAACTGAACCTCAGAGAATGGGAGTGACTCCTGATTAGTGGCTTCTTCTTACGAATAAAACGAGTCGTAAATCGAGCCATAGTCTGATTCTGTGAACGCTTTTACTTTTGCAGATGTAGCGGTTTATTTTACGCACACATATACATACATACATACATACATACATACATACATACATACATATTTTATATGTACATACATACATACACACACATATTTTATGTATGTATGTATGTATGTGTGTATGTATTTGCAAATGATTATATAAATAAACATACGTAAATTCCCATAATCGCAAAACATTAAGAAAGCTGAAATGGACTGTAGATAGTTCAGGTTAGTCCAACATCATTTAACGTATCTCGAAAGATTCATAAGATAACAGAGAAGAAACTTGGAAAGAAATATAGAATAAAGGGGAAACAGATGAAATCTTGGAAGAACAAAGGATGAAATGGAGGGCGAAAAGGGAGATATGAAGTGCAGACGAGTCTAGATAAATGGGATACGTTAAATGAGAAGAGAAAATGGAAAAGACGAAAGAGAGATAGATTGATTAAATGAGTTGGAGGGGCTGGGAATAGGAAGGGTCCAGGGTCCGTATATGAGGATACGTTGATGGAGAGAGAGAGAGCGCTTCTTAGCGAGTTTGAAGTGAAGATAAAGGGAAGGTCGTAATACACATACATTTGAAGGAATTGAAAGAATGGAACGAGTGAAGATAAGAAATATAATATAGATGTATGTACACAGTATCTGTGGGTTAATAAATGCGTACATACACCGAACACCGCGCACACGATATGAAACTGTTACACAAATTTCTCCACCTGAGCCTATAATCAAATACGCATCCACACTACCTGTACATACTGTACATTCATCGTGCACGTGTTGCTATTGGTCGATAATTCTTCGTAAGCATTTACAAACAAAGAACACTCACGGAAAGAGAAAGAAAAAGAGGGGCCTTGCCAAATCAATCAATTTTCCTAGAAACACAATTATGTCATAATATGACGTAACACGCTGTTCACCGTCTTGGCTGATTTCCATTTTTCTCTAAAATAATTCTGATGAATCGTCATCTCCATATCCGGTTTCACTTTTTTTTTTTGTTAAAACATTTGTAACTTGGAATGTTCTCTTCTATGAAATCTTCGCATTAGGTAAAAGATTATTACAAACAAAATGTTTGTGTGCGTTTGTAATAATATTTTTCCTAATGCGAAGATTTCAAAGAGAACAGGGTAAGTTACAAACGAGTGATTACTTTTAGACTTACAATAGTAATGAAAGCTGGTCCAGTGCCGAAAATCCTTTCGTTTTCACCCTACCTGGAATGGAAAAGAAGAGTATTAGTTACCTTTTTTTCCTTTCCGCTACGTCATTTTTTTAATAGGATTCCAAACAAAGTTTTTCACTTTTTTATCATTTTTCAGAAGTATGGTGTCAGAAAGAGACAGCCTTATCATTTTTCAGAAGTATGGAGTCAGAAAGAGACAGCCTTATCATTTTTCACAAGTATGGAGTCAGAAAGAGACAGCCGAGAGAATACTGATGAGATGTGCAAGGGCTTGATTGGTGGGAATACATGATTTTAACGGACATTTACTCTTAATTCTAAATAGGACACTGGATGACGGGAAATCCATTCAAGATTACTTGGCAATTTGTTGTCTATGTAACCTTCTTCGTTTTAACGTGCTTTTTCCCATTTTTATATGGGGTAAGCACGATGCCTTCTTTTCGAAGGACTTTGATTTGGCGTTGGGGTAGGCCGTATCCTCGATCGGCTGCCCTGCCTGACATCGCTTAGACCCCGGTAACGATTTGTACGTGTATCATACCAATCCCCAGCTCCCTTTCTCCCAGCAGCGAGGAGAACTGGGCGGTTAGGTTGACAGTTCGAGACGTGTGAGGTGTCTGTTATGTTTTTAGAGATGTTGGAGTGGCTTTGTTTATGTGTGTAATAAGACGTGAAAAAGGGTTTGTTCCCATTGTTTAGAAGTGATAAATTGGAAGGCTGCTGTATGAGGATGAAGAGAGATTTACACTTGAAAGTTATGACAAGAGTAACTGAGCTAAATGAAGATTTGTTCTAGGTGTCACTGTGTTAGGTGTCAGAAAATAGTTTAAATGCTTGAAAAAAAATTTTTTTTACGATTAATAGTATTTTTTGCAGTATGATTTATTGCATCACTGAAGCGTTCAGAAGTTGCCTATATTAATATTTGTACTGTACAGGAACAAATATCTCAAGGAATAGTGAAATGGAGAGGACCATATTTGGAATACTAGAAAAGTTGTGTATGTTTTTTGTTCTGGTGGAGTAAATACAACTGATTACAGAGGATTTGATAGATGGAGAACACTGCTGTTATGCTTAAGGAAAAGGCTCCTATTTCAAGTCTTCTTGAGAGAATTTTCAAGCTTGGAAATGAAAGGAAACACTTTTTCTTTGAAACAGCCTCGGAAGGCATGCTGTCAGACAGATGATTAGTAATAATGGTGAGCTACTGTGGAAGTATTGTCGGGATGTTGGCGATTACCTGTGTTGGGATGACACTGAAACCTGCGTGGAACTGATCAAAGAGGAGCATTTTGTGTAAGGAGACATGAGGAAAGATTGTGCTATGAAATGGTGAAGATTTGCAAATCAGCCAGTTTTTTATTTGTATAAGAAGGTAAAATAATACATTTATTTTGTTCTGAGTGGCGAACATCATTTGAGAGGCCTTCGGCAGTCTGGTGTTTATAACAATAAACATTATAAACAAATGGTGATACTTTCTAATAAAAGTAACGATAGAATGTATTCTACTCTTAAGGAATTTGACAGTATTTGCCGGTGATGGCGTACTATGTAAAAAAAAGACATGGAATAGATGAAATGAAATCAGCTGAAACTATAGGAATTTGGCTTTAAAGTGAAAGATTTGCAAGGGCCGGAATGTTTGAAGGAACTGTTGGAATCAAGTGAAGAAAATGCATTAGTAGACGTGAAAACTAATAAATAACTGATATGTGTTGGTGAAGTTTTGTTTTTCCTCAGTGAATGGGGCTTTTTTCTTAAATCAGGAATGGGGCCGGGAAATTCTCTCTCTCTCTCTCTCTCTCTCTCTCTCTCTCTCTCTCTCTCTGTATTCTCTTGTGTTTCACTATGTCTCCTGTTTCTTCAGCTGATATCTTCGTTCGCATTGATATTTAAGGTAAGAAAGGTGTTTACTCTTAGTTTTTCGGATATATACGTTTTGACCAATAAATGTTAGGAGACTCCACTGGTTAAAGTACCTTGTTTTCTATTTACTTATTCCTTAATTTTCATGATTAACGGTGATTATAATTAGCTGTTGATAGTGCTCTTTGTTGCTGTCATATGAGGTACTGGTGTTTTCAATATTGCTAACTTGTACTGCCGTATTATTATTATTATTATTATTATTATATTATTATTATTATTATTACTGCAGCTACTGCTAATCTACAAGATACTACCGTATATATTTTACCCTTTAGCATTCAGTAGCATAAACACATGATTTGAAACACCAATGGCTCAGACACGGCGTGACTTTTTTTCCTGTCACAGATGTTTGCTGTTAAGAGATGAATGAAAGAACTCCATCCTAGCGTTCCTCGGTCAGTTAATGGGAGGAAATTCCACTGCTATTAAATTATTTACTCATCATATATTTAGGTTTAAGGAATCACTCGCTATTCTTTGCACTTCTTTGTAATTGTCGAAACATAACCCTCTTATCTCTTTTCTCCTTAATGATTCCTCTTGTCTTATATTTTTATTTGATTTATTACACTTTTGAGAACTCAGAAGGTAGAGACAAACCAGGAGTAAAGGTAGTTGACTTACACGTTTCTACAAATAACTTTAAACTAACAAAATGACAGGGATAAAGAGCAAAACTAATTACTCAGTTGCACTGAAAAATCCCTCTAAATATACTGTCATTGATTTTCATCGGATTTCACGTTTCAGGTTTTCCAACTTTACACGATTTTTCCCCAATTTCAGCCATGCGCCTAGTAACCCTCAACCACTTTTCCTGCAGTAAATTAGTAGATCCTCTTAAATATTAGAATAATTTGAAAAGTTTCAGCTACAAGTTATTATTTCTTTTATCAAACACTCTTACTTTGCTGTCTTTCTTTCCGTCTTCCACTCGAATTTCTCTCTCTCTCTCTCTCTCTCTCTCTCTCTCTCTCTCTCTCTCTCTCTGCAAGTACTTCATTATCTCTCGTGTCTTTGCCTCCCTTTCCCACTGCTCCTCTCTTCCCCGACTACCCATCATCCCTTTTTATGACCCCTTTCTTTCGTTGCTGCTTCCCCCATCCTCTGGAACTCTTCCCTTGTCCTCTCACTTTTCCCATATCTCCTCTCTCCAACCCCTTCTTCCCGGCCCCCACCTCTCGCTCTCCCCCTCCCCAGTCTCACTCCCCATCGATTACTTATCCCCCTGTTGAAAAGGTCATGGCGATTGCTCCATTACGCATTCCCCGTCGAATCCGTTCCCCCGGCTAATGGGGATGCTCGATGCGAACACACAAAAACAACCGGAGATCGTAATCCAAAAATAGAAGTTCTTATATTTCCTGGATGTAAACAGTGTTGGTGAGTTCCCAGAAAGGGAGAACTCGGTTTGTTGTTTGTTTCTCGCGTCTCTAGTTTCTTGTGTTTGTTTGTGTGTATGTGTATATACAGTATATATAAATATGTATATATATGTGTGTGTGTATGTATGTATATATATATATATATATATATATATATATATATATATATATATATATATATATATATATATATATATATATATATATATATATATATATATATATATATATAATATATATATATATATATATATATTTTATATATATGTATTTATATATGTAATCAAGCATGTTCGTATATATGTATGTATTACATTTACGGATATTGTTTGTCGAAGTAAAAATCTCCTGAGTTGAGAATATGTCTATATATGTATATATACACACACATATACATATATATCATGTGTGTGTATGTATTTATGTATGTAATCAAGTTTGTTCGTATATATGTATGTATTACATTTACGGATATATTGTTTGTCAAAGTAAAAATCTCCTGAGTCAAGAATAGGGAAATTTAAAAGGATATAAAGAAAAAAATCACTGTGTGTGTGTGTGTGTGTCTCCGCTTGCTGCCTTGAGAAAATGATGAAAGATGAACGAAATGAGGCATGAATACAGTTACTGGATTCCCCCTACTGTGTCAACTGTGACTTTTCCACTGGAGATAATTGAATTCATGTTGGACCTTTCATGAAGAATAATAGTCTTTTCTCTTTGGGCTTTATTCGAATACTCTTGGGTGAAGTAAACCAGAGAGAGAGAGAGAGAGAGAGAGAGAGAGAGAGAGAGAGAGAGAGAGAGAGAGAGAGAGAGGGGGATGGCTTCGGAAAATATAACTGAAAAGTCGGGTGATAAATAGAGACTTGGAGTTGCTGTTCTCGAAATTATTATTTACACTTTCCTGTTCCGCTTTCTTGTTTTCCCTTTAGATCTAACACTGAGTTATGCTCGAAAAGAATAATATTCTACGAATGACTTCATTTTCCTTTTCCATTGTCATTCAGTAATATCGATTACACACATTACATACATACATACATACATACATACATACATACATACATATATATATATATATATATATATATATATATATATATATATATATATATATATTATATATATATATTATATATATATATATATATATATATATATATATATATATATATATATATATATATATATATATATATATATATATATATATATATATATATATATATATATATATATATATATATATATATATATATATATATATATATATATATATATATATATATATATATATATATATATATATATATATATATATATATATATATATATATATATATATATATATATATATATATATATGAATATACCTTTTTGGTCAGGCTTGTGTTCTATTCCACCAGGGCTAACAGATGATGGTAGATTGCTTACTGGCCTTAAGGAAAAGACTGAACTGCTTCATCGAGCCTTTGAAGCTCAGCGATCGGCTGAGATGTCCCTCTCCCTGATACTTGTCATTTCAACACCTATTCTTACAAAACATTAATTTCGCTCAAGGGATGTTAAGACAGTTATTGATAATCTTGAAAGCCGGGATGGAGAACATCCTGATGGTTTCTTCCCTTTGTTTTTTAAAAGGGTTTCTAGTGTGTTGTCTCCCAAGATTAGGAGAATCTACAGTTTTTTTTATGTGGACCTAGTATCTTTGCGGAAGAGTGCAAGCTTAGTAATACAGTGCCTGTTCAAAAGAATGGCAAATCTGCAGACTGCAGTAAGTACAGGCCAATTTCTATTCTCCCTCTGATCTCCAACGTTGCACGAAAACTTATTTTTAAGCCACTTTGCAAGCATGTGGGTTTCCGTACAAGTAGGCAGCAGCGAGTATCTTTATATGGGATCCCCGTAAACCACGACCTGTTGTGCCTGGAGCTCCTCAGGGCAGTGTTCTTGGTCCACTGTTATTTTTAGTGTATAAAAGTGATATGGTTGTTGGCCTGGAAAACAAGATTATGCAGTATGCCGATGACTGAACACTCGTGGGTGTAGTAAAGTTCCATTTATGAGAAATAAATCTGCCCTAAATCTCAGTCGTGGCACGGAGCGGATAAGCGAATGGGAGCGGATTAGTGAATAGGAGCGGATAAGTGAATGGGAGCGGATTAGTAAATGGGAGCGGACTAGTGAATGGGAGCGGATTAGTGAATGGGGGTGGATTAGTGAATGGGAGCAGATTAGTGAATGGTGGGGTATGAGGTTGAACTTCAGTAAAATGAAAACACTATTGATTAGTAGATCTTGTACCGATTTTCCACCCCATCCTTCCCTACAGGTGTATGTGACTCTGCTAAAGGAATTCGAGGCTTTAACCAAACTTCTTGTAACTTTTGACTCGCATCACTTCTGAGGAACATCTAATGAAAGTGTAAGCAAATGCGGCTCGGAAGTAAGGTATTGTACGGAGCACTGCATATATTTATAATAACAGTGATAAAATCAATGTGACTTGTTTTAGGTCATTTGTCCTTCCTCTGCCTTTGCCCAAGGTTTATCTCTTAAGACAGAGTGGTTCTTGGTGGCAGGTATCTATTTCCTAACATTAGCAGTTATAACTTAGACCATCGTCGGATGGTCTGCTGTGTGTCGATTTTTTATAAGTTGTTTTTAACAGTGAACTTTCACATTGAAAATTGATCTGTGATACTCTTTTCCTGCCTAGACCGACCAGATTTGCTGAACAGCAGGACCGGTATGCAGTAAATGTGCTTTGCTGTCAAACTTTTCAGTCTGAGAGGTCCTTTATTCCTCAAACCGTTGGACTGTGGATTAGCCTCCCTGAGGATGTTGTGCAATTGGAACCTCAAAACTTCAAGCGAAGATGCAATAAATTGCCACCCTAAAGCAATTCTTCTTGTATTTTATAATTGACATACTATTTTATCTATTTATTTATTAATGTGTTAATTTTTTTTAGTCTAATAACTGATCTCTTTTTTTCTATATTACGTATTACCCTCTGTTACTTCTTTCAAATAAACACCATTTTCTTTGGAAGCTTGGCTTTCAAGTCTTTCGCCCTTGTGGGCTTGTTCCATATGGATAGGGTTCACCTTCTGAAACTGGCAAATCCTGTAAAGAGCGAAGCAAACAACACTTGCAGAACATAAGGCATTATAATCAGGTGTCGGCAGTTGCCAGACACTGTTGGGAAAATGACCATAAAATAGACTGGGAAAACATTAGTTTTCTGTACAGGAGCACCAACAAAACAGCCAGACTGGTTGTAGAGAATGCCTTCATAACATGCGTTAACAACACAATGGCAGGGAACACCGGAAATGGCTTTGAAGACAGCATATCAAGAAAAATCGTACACTCCACAGTAACAAGGAAACGAAGGAAAAACACAAGAGGACGCACGGAAAACGAATACCTGGGTGAAGAAGCGGGCAGAGAAAGGCCAAGGTCACGAGGGGGTCGGGGTCACACGAGGAGTAAGGCATTTATAGGATTAAAGTACCCAGCACACAGATATAAATACAGCTGGACTATGCATCTGGTCAGTGTATGGATACTTGATAATGAGGACTGTTTGTCCAAGAAAGCTTGTAACTTTCTCTGAATAAATACTCCATTAGATACCATCCAGTTTGAATGAGGTCCTCTTAGTAATTCTACTAATGCACAGAACAATTGTGTATGTGATAAAGTTTTATATATATGTATATATATATATATATATAATATATATATATATACATATATATATATATATATATATATATATATATATAAATATGCATATAGATATGTATATATATAAATTATATGTATATGTATGTTATAAATTACATATAGAATATATATTATATAAATATATATGTGTGTATATTTATTAAATATATATATATATATATATATATATGTAATATAAATATGTATATATATATATATATATATATATATATATATATATATATATATATATATATATATATATATATATATATATATATATATATATATATACATACACATTAGATGACCAACCCGGCACTGTCCGGAAAAACTCTGAAATGACATTCGATGAACTAACTCTTTCTCTCTCTCCCACTTTTTCCTTCCCTAACACCCCCAAGTTTACCTGTCATTTCTTCTGTCAGTTCATCGAAACTGCTGTTAAAACTTATGTATAGACAACAGTTTGTTGGTGGAGACAGTCCACTCACCAGAATGGATGAACTGATGGTATTATCTAAATATCTTCCAACCAACTGACAGGTAATTGCACGTGTGGACAGGTTAGCACCAATTTTTTGACAGTTTGCCACTGTATTTCATCCTGGAAGCATCGCAGATGCTCTGATCAGAATATTAATAAATTATGTATAGGCTTATTCATTTCACTGTTAGATTCTTCAGCGCTATTTGTAGGCTGTTATAAGTCTAAGTCGTACAATAAACATCTAAGACAATATTTCCGTGTGATACAGACAATTTGGTATAGGCCTAGGCCAGTGATGTCTTTTTATGATATGTGTTACTATAATGAAAGTAAACTTCATTGTCCAATTCATAAAAAAACTGAAACAACCCCCTCAGTTCTAATTTAAACTCATTCATTAATATTGTATGAGAATAGACATCTTTTTTTAATAAGAAATATTTAGTCTATACTTTGTTACGCCTTTTACTTCTTTCTTATTATTAAGTGAATTGCTGCAAGATAATCTTTCCACCCCCTAATCATAATGAGAAAAAAAGTGGCAAAACACTTTCCTATATGGCTAACTTCAACTTGTAATAAGTATTTTTTGTATTT
>NC_089743.1:2915000-2927500 GCF_040412425.1 Macrobrachium rosenbergii
GATGCTGAAATCTTGGTTTGCGTGGTTAACCTCCATCTTGCCGTAGACGAAGGTTTTTCAAACTAAAAGCAGTTAAGAGTCGTGAATGGCGGCGTGTCACGCTAATGGTCCATTCCTTGGTTGTTTTTTTCTTCTCGCTAATTGGCTGTCCAAAGATTAGAGTGTGCTATTCAACTCCTCGCTTCTCGACTGTTTGTTAGACGAGGAGAGGGTACGAGGGAGATCACTTGGTTTTTATGATATGAAGTTACACTGCAATGAAGTTTCGATCTTTTTTATCCTTCCTCTTTTATTTCTCTGTCCCCTTTAGTCAACTATAGTGTTCTCTTTGATGCCTGATGGCTTTAAGGAAACTGGTGGGGCGGGGTTGGGTGGGGAGTCCGGTTCGAACTATGGGGACTACGTGTTTTTCTTTGTTAAGTGTATCAAGTTATCTTGTTTTATGTTTTGGTCATGGGTAAGACCAACTCTCTCTCTCTCTCTCTCTCTCTCTCTCTCTCTCTCTCTCTCTCTCTCTGCTGAGTGGTTTATGTAAATTTCAGAATTTTTGTTAATTCTGAAAGTTTGTTCAAATGTATTTTGACAGGTCTGTGATATGTAGTTTTAATGTACTCTCTCTCTCTCTCTCTCTCTCTCTCTCTCTCTCTCTCTCTCTCTCTCTCTCTCATATTCATCGATTGATCTCTCGGGAGTTCAATCATTGGAAGGAAATGAGATCCTCCGAAATTTTGTTGCTTTGCCAACTGGGTATTTAATCCATCGCTTCTCCATTTATTACTTATTTTGTCTTAGAACGATTTTCTTTTTTGGGCGTACAATGTTAAAGTTTTCACATGTTAAAGTTTTCATGCTTAACAATAAATAAAATTTATCATGTCAGAAATGGTAATCATTTGTGCATGATGTCAGCTGTTTGTCCATTATTGGCCTATTTTTTGCTGCTACAGCTAACCAAGTTTTCAGCTGAATTATATTTTTGTTATTGACTTTCTTGCCATAAAGACCAACGGCGACAAACCTCTTGATTCATTGCCTTACAATCTGATATTATTTTAGCAATTCTTAATTTCTTTACACTCGGTTAGGTCGAAAAATCCCCGACGGGTATTATGCCAACGTCCTCTTTCCTGCAAATCCGATTTCCCCGTCCTCGATATTTTGAAATACAGACGCCATTGCCGTAATGTGTCAGCGCTCTCAGAATAAAAGGAGGACCGTCGAACACTGGGCAGGAAGTTTCAACCGAAGTATATGATTTTCCTTTTCATGTCGTTTTTATGGTCGTTTCTATCCATGAGAGGATATATGTATGTTAGGGGACTTTTTATCAACTATAACTCAGTGGTACAGCAGAACATATACATGGTATAAAAGAGAATGGAATTGAAAAATCTGACTCCTTGAGTTAAGATGTCTTAAAATGTCAAGAGGTTTGATTTAACTTGTATTTCACAGTTTCAGGTATGAAATAAAAAAAAATGCTTAACATCCTTAATACTCAAAGCAACATGGTACAGCCGATACAAACATACAATACGCTTATAGTTTATGGTTAAATATTTGTGCTGTTTCAGAAGCCGTTACGTTATAAGGTTCAAACACCGCCCCCGCCCCCAGGGGATAGCGCAAGCGCCATCAGTGGACCTCTCGCTGTGCACGGAAGCATTACTGAGGTGTTTAGAGCGTCCCTTCGGTTCCTGGCTGCATCCATTTAGACAGATCAGCCAGACAGAGGATTATCGATGACTCACCCATGTGATGTGCCACCTGCGCTAAATTTAGCCCAGACTCTTTGTCACACTTGATGAAATGGAAAATGGAGACTACGTGTTCGTGAAATGATCGGTAATAGTGAGTTCGAACATGGTTTAGTATATAAAATCACTGAAATACAATTATGTCAGTGGGCAGCAAAGGCATCGTTTCAAGTATGCAGTGCAGTTGCTTTCAAAATCTTGGTCCGATGCTCGGAGATATCTTGGGAGAAGGCTTGGCGAAATCAGGTAACCGGAAATCAACATTAGTCTTCATATATCTTGCCAATGGTATGGTGTAATAGATTCAAACCATAAGTATGGCGACATACCTTTGCACAGGGGATCTGAAGTCTGCTTCGGTAACAAATAAATACCATGTCTGAAGTTAAACACTGATGAGCCTTAATCAAGTTTAATCAAGAGAAAGAGTGATCATTTCTTTTAAGTCAGCACTTGGTCTTCTTAATAACTGGGAGAAAGTTTAGATTTGAGCTACAATTTAACACAAAGATGAAAACAAGACTGCATAGATATTTTTTGGTTGCAGTAGGCAAATGGTCCATAAAGTAATACAAATCCGGCAGGCTTCAAGAACAGGCTCAGGACTGTTTTTAAGGAAGGATGTGGCAATAATTAGACAGAAAACAAATACTGAAGAAAAGTTTGACACTCAGACGTCTCGGCAAGTGAGAGTAATCTCCTTCAAGCTAAGAAAGGAACGGGCATCGTAAACTTCTTTATCAGACTTTTCGTTTAAAGTTGTGGAATTTGAAACACCAGAGGATATGGATTTATTTCATAAAGGTAAAACAACAGATGACGCTGATACTGTACAAGCAGCTAGCATAGTAATAGAAGAGGAAGCACACAGGTAAATAGTGCCTACATTTTGGCAATAAATGAAGAAATAATACAATAGATGATTCCTGAACTGGAAGGGTGAACAGGAGTGGATTACAAGTTCTTTCTGAAGAGTTGTTAAATCATTTAACTGCGTTAAATGCAATTCATGGACAGGATCTTTTAGAAAAGAAAGAATGTTTGAAGCCTGTCATTGGTGAACTAGAAAAGATCAGGGTGAATATTTCTGAAGATGTATTAAATTTTTTTTGCCAAAATATCTGCATTTTAGAATACAACATCTAACATTTCATTCAGGCTACGTAAAATCTGAACAAAATGCATATTCGAAATGGGGCTTAAACATACATACACACATATATGTAGTATATACATATATATATATATATATATATATATATATATATATATATATATATATATATATATAAAAATATATATGTATATATGTATATATATATATATATATATATATATATATAAACATATATATAAACATACATATACATGTGTGTAATAGTTATGTATGCACAATATATATATATATATATATATATATATATATATATATATATATATATATATATATATATATGTGTGTGTGTGTGTGTGTGAATATATAGATTTATATGTATATATATATATATATATATATATATATATATATATTATATATATATATATATATGTGCGTTGTTATTTATATTAGCTTATATTATGAATTGTTATTGATATTATATATATATATATATATATATATATATATATATATATATATATATATACATATATATATATGTATATAATCAATTGCATTTTTTAATTGTTTTTAATATTATGTAGCATTTTTAACTTATTCGAGACAAACTGTTTCCAGATTAAGATCAGATATTTGCAATATAAATGTTAAAAAGCCTTCTGTAAAGACAACAGTACTGTCGCTTCTTTGTTTATTTCTTTATTAACCTGCGGTAAGACTTGCTCCAGCTAAGTCTGAAAACCAAACAACTTTAACTAGTAAGCCTGTCTTTGATAAGTACAGCGAACCGTAACAAAACGGAATCTCTATGCAAGAAGCGATAGCAGTAGAAGGGTCGAGTGGCTGGCGCGAAGTAGAAGGGGAAGAAAGAACGAAAGAAAACATCGGTCGCTGCCTGGCTGACGTGACGGGTCGCTAAGGTTTTACTTGACCTCCATTTCGGCTCCTTTCTCCCCACTTGCTGTTTATCCTCTCCAAATATTACTTCTTAGTGTAACTGGAGTTTTCTCCCGCTTCTTCAAAATCACGTTTATATACTGGATCTCTCCAGCTTGCAGTCCAGCTGCCCCAACTTACTCCTTTTACTCTTTTCTTGCTGAATGACTGAAACTGTCCCAGGGGTTGGCTTTTTAGCCTCAGTTCCATGAAGCCAGTGGAAGGTTAGATCCATTTTTTCCTAGCTCTCGATTTATACACCACCAAACGTCCTTGAAACCTTTTACTAAAATGAAAACACCTTCACTCATTATTTATCTCTTTATCCCACATTTATAGGATGCGAGTTCGATGAAGCATTACTTGAAAAATATAAATTAAAAAACAGGGGAGAATGAAAGGATATAAGCTTTAGTACATGGAAGTGTCAGTCATAACTAAGAGTGCTAATTCTTTTCATTCTTATGGATTTATTATTCATTGTGGCTGCGAGCTTGAGTCGGGTATTCTTCGTCCCACGGGACACGTGGAAATTCACTTTCGCCTACTCTCCTTTCCTTTACCATATGCTACAACATCTTTCCGTACACTTTCTAAATGTGTCTGCATATATCAATATCTATCTATCTGTCTATCTATCTATCTATCTATCTATCTATCTATCTATCTATCTATCTATATCTATATATATATATATATATATATATATATATATATATATATATATATATATATATATATATATATATATATATATATATATAAAAGGGTTAAAGGAAGAGTGTATAAGATAGCAGTGAGACCAGCTTTGATGTATGGAGCAGAAACATGGCCGATACAGAGAGTGGAAGAGAAGAAACTGGATGCGGTAGAGATGAAAATGCTCAGGCGGATGTGTGGAGTAACAAAAATGAACAGGATCAAGAATGAAAGAATAAGAGGAACCACTAAAGTCGTAGAACTATCAAAGAAGGCCCAGGAAAGAAGACTGCAGTGGTATGGCCATGTGATGAGAAGGGATGAGGCATATGTAGGGAGGAGAGTGATGCAGATGGAGTTACCTGGTGGGACAGCGAGAGGAAGACCGAAACGAAGGTGGATGGATGTAGTTAGAGAAGACCTGAGAGACAAACAGTTGTCAGAGGACGATGTGTTAGAGTTAGACCGAGCCAGGTGGAGGAGGAAAGCTGTCGGGAACATCGTATTCGGGTCGTTTCGGCCGTAAGCACGTTTACGTGCAAAATGGGCGCCGTGTTTAGTACCAGCCCTTGGGGATGTACGTAAAACATGAAATAATAATGGTAAATACCATAAACATAACGTCTTACATTGTTTTGGATGTTACGGCCTAAGTGACTTACGGCCGAAACGACCAGGACCGGAAACATCGACCCGCACAGAGGTGGGAAAAGATGCAGAGAAAGAAGATATATATATATATATATATATATATATATATATATATATATATATATATATATATATATATATATATATATATTCATCATGAAGCTACAAATGTCGCAATATCAAATTCACGCTAACTCAGGAGTATCCCCGATGAAAATTATCACCGAAGGGGAATTTATAAGTGATAATTGGATTGGTACTGCCAAAATCGAGACTCAGCAGTACCAATCCAATTATCACTTATAAATTCCCCTTCGGTGATAACTCCCCATCGGGGATATTCCCGAGGTAGCGTGAATTTGGTATTAAGCGACATTTGTAGCTTCATGATTGGATATAAATCACGGTGTGATAAAAAATTTCATATGTATATATATATATATATATATATATATATATATATATATATATATATATATATATATATATATATATGTGTGTGTGTGTGTGTGTGTGTGTGTGCGTATAACTATCCCCAAGCGAGGTGGCGGCCTGACAAGTTCATACCCCTCTGGTTTCCGCAGGCAATTTGGTCCAAGGTTATCAGCACCGTACCCTTCTTCTCCTAGGATACAACGCAGTCACCTAACTATCACGTTCGGGTCAAAAGATGCATAATGAGATTAAAAGGAACGTACTGAAACGAAAGGGAATCGAGGTCTGGCCATCCCGCTGCACGACAAACCCCATGACCATATCACCGTATCGCAACTAGGGCAGCCAGTTCAGAGATCGATCTCAGGCTGGAGAAGAGACACAGGCCTGTTGCCACATGCATTAGTACATTATGCCTCTGTTAACCTACCTGTCAGATATTTTATCTGGCTGTAAGTCGACCATGGTGAGTTACAGCTATGGGGAATGACATGGGGCAAGCAATCTTATTTCGAAAAATTCCTGTAAACCTCATGGTTAACAACTTCCGAAAAAACCTATAATATATATATATATATATATATATATATATATATATATATATATATATATATATATATAGAGAGAGAGAGAGAGAGAGAGAGAGAGAGAGAGAGAGAGAGAGAGAGAGAGAGAGAGAGAGGAGAGGTATTACTTTACTCCGATTCAGTCAAAAGTTTGTATAATGTCTTTAATTGCAATTAATGGATAAAGTTCCATTCTTCCTATTTTTCCATACCACTCACCCTATAATCTCCTACTTACTCCGCATTGTATAAACTAATTTCATTCCATACCTTTGGTTACTTTTACATAAGGGTCTTTTGAATCTAGATTGGTAATTTCGTTCTCGCACATTGTTCTTTTATTCCTTTGTCCTCGCGTATTAAATCAGTTTCCTGCCGCTTGTCCAATCATTCCATTCTGATCTTTTTCTTTCCTCTTGTTACTCTAACTAATGTAATTTGCACTTTATGTCCGTTCCTTTTCTAGTTTCCGAGCAGTAATTGAATTTCTCTTTTTTCCTGTCTTCCTACATTTTTTATTTATTCTCTCTCTCTCTCTCTCTCTCTCTCTCTCTCTCTCTCTCTCTCTCACACACACACACACACACACACACACATGGTAAATACGTTTTTGTGAATATATATATTATATATATATATATATTTATATATATATATATATATATATATATATATATATATATATATATATATATTATATATATATACAGTATGTATACCCTATATATATATATATATCATTATATATCATTATATCATTCTCTCTCTCTCTCTCTCTCTCTCTCTCTCTCTCTCTCTCTCTCTCTCTCTCTCTCTCGTGTACTCCGCTACCACCTCGTTCGACCTCTGACATTTAAGAGAGTTGTGGAGGGGAGAGAGGGAGAGAAGAGAGGTTGATGGTGTGAGTCCGGGTCTCTCAGAGGGGAAGGGAAGGGATTTGGGGGGGTGGGGGGATCCCGTGGGAAGGGAGAGCAGTAAGTTTTGGAGGCGGAGCGAAGGGGAGGAAATGGATCTCTCTCTGGCTGGAGAGAGAGAGAGAGAATCGCAAAGGGAAGATAAACGCAGCGTTGTAATAAATAGACATAGCGCATAAAAGTGTAAGGATACATGAAAATTCAGAAATGAGGCGTATTATGAATCATAGCTTCGGATGGAGACAAGAGTAGATGACAGAAATAATCGTGGGAACGGGGAATAATAGGACTTGGATCAGCTGAGATGTTGCCATGGCAACCAAATGTGATAGTTGTGTATTATTAAATTTTGACAGTTGCGAGTACAGGTTATTTACAATGGTAGCTCTCAAGATGCATAATGCAAATCTGTCAATCAGTCACATGAACTGGGATATAAAATTTTAATAACTTTCATTATCCATATACCGTAGAGGCAGAAATCACTTTCATTATGCATACGCGCGCGCCCACACACACACACCTCTCTCTCTCTCTCTCTCTCTCTCTCTCTCTCTCTCTCTCTCTCTCTCTCTCTCTCTCTCTCTCTCTCTCTATATATATATATATATATATATATATATATATATATATATATATATATATACACATGGCAACGGGGCCAGTGAACAACGGAATGGAAAGCTTTCCCCTCATTCTAAACAGTTCTCAAGCTTTCAAAGTTTTTAGAATAGAGTTATAAAATCTGTTTCTTCAGTTTCACATATTTTCGCCCTAATCTTTTCTTTATATTTTATATCACGTTTTACTTCCGGCGACAGAAGGCAAACATAAACACATGCTTTTATATACATAGGCTATATATACACCTATTATATATTTATAATTATATATATATATATATATATATATATATATATATATATATATATATATATATATATATATATATATATATGATAGGGCCTAGAAAATGCAAAATGCTGTATATTAAGCACAGTAGATTGAAGGTGACACGATCTTACCTTGAAGCATGTTTGTGAATCATTAAGAATTCTGCTCTTGGGGAAACTGGGAGATGGAAGCTTATCACTTGGCAACTACCGGCCTGTTGTCTTGATGTCTTTATGAAATTATGAAAAACAAAGAGAAAAAAATGGTTCCCGTAAGACTTTTGTGATATATGGGGCATTGCCGCATTTCTCCAGCTTAGCGTGGCTTTATAGGCGTGTGTTCTTCCAGGTTCTGGTAGATCACGCTACATTCTCCAAATGTGAATGTTGCATGAATGCATGATAGTCTACCACATGGTGATTGAGATGTGCCATCTGAGAAGACTGTGCTTGGCGAATTAAGAGAATTATTTGATGTTATTTTAGGTGCAGCCGCGTGACAGAAGAGAAGCAACTGTGCAAGTATGCAAGAGAATGAATTGGTAATTTTAAAAAATGAGAAAGAAAAAGAAGGCAACTGATGCAAGTAGAGGGCAGAAGGTGATTAAGAATTTAAGGGAGAGTAGAAGTTGCTCTCCATGGAATTAATTGCCGAAAGAAACAAATAGATCTTAGATTAATGGTTGCTAGTGGAGGGTGCAGTCCTTGGTCAATTAAGACTGTTTTGAAGATCTGTTGAATATGAAGAATACAGAAGATTGGAAACTGAATGATGCAAGAGTGGAAGGGGCTAGAGTAAGATTGAGAGTGCTTGAGGAAGTGACTGCTGAGGATGTAACAAGGGCAGTCAAGAAGTTGAAAAATGGAAATGAACCCACAGTTGATCAGATCACAAGTGAAATGCTGCAGAATGGTGATGGTGACTTGCTTGAATGACTAGATGAGGGGAGGTTCTGGAGGAATTGTTGAAAGTAATAACTGTTATGTTTTGTTAAGTTAAAGGTGATAAAAAAAGTTCCGACATTGCACATTTAGCTGGTCCGCTGGTGTAGTGGTTAGTGTCGTGGCATGCCGTTCAGATGTCACGGGTTCGCGTCTCCCCCAGGGGTATGAAACATTACTGGCTCTGTATCACGAAGAGTTACTGTTGCAGTGTGGGGTCTGCGGTGGGAGGCTGAAACCAACATTCTTTGGACACTAGAATTTCAAGTCAATGTCCCCTGTGTGCTTGTTCCATTTGAATAGGTTTCATCTACTGAAATAATAATAAGGTAATTTAAAGAACGACACTGAAGCCACCTTCCGATGGAGAGGAAAAAGATGTAATAAAGGCTATTAATCAAACTAAAAGGAGGAGGAGGAGGAGGAAGAAAAAAAAAAAAAAAGATTGTCGAAAAGCTCTTATAACTGTGAGCTACAAAAGAACTGTGGTATCCAAACAATACACCTGATTCTTAAAGCCAGTTTTAGCAATTTAAACAATGTAATCTCAACAACAGAAGTCTGAAGTAACGTTTTTCAGTCAAGGCCATTTTAGGCAAAGATTACTATTTTGATGTTGTGTAGTTCGTTTTAGATTCTGGTGAACGTCAGTCCGTTATGAGTGTGGGCTCTATTGCGTCTTTTTTTTTTTTTATAATCCATCGCCCTTGACGACCAGAAGGCGAGGCTTCACTCCTTTGTAATGCCCTAATGTGCATTGGTTATGATGCTAGTGATTAACTGCACAATAAAGTCACTACAGTGTCAACCATTTAAATTTTGATAATATTACTTCATATTTCCATTTTTTTTTTTAGTGAATAAATTTGATCCGCATTTAAATTGATAAGAGCACGCCCACTGGTTGGTAACTACTTGGCAAAAGAAGTGAGGTCCGTTAGCTTTGCGATCGTTGAGTAAGCTGTTATTTCTTTGGAGTTTTAATTAATTATATGTACATTTTTTATACTCATATACATACTAATTACAACATGAAGGATTTCTTTTGATTTAGGTTTAGATTAATACGTATACTCTATAGTGAACAAGCAATCCGGATAATTCTGAAATCAATAGAGTATTTTTCCAGCACATATTGACAGAAAGACCCTGGAAAAAGAAAAGCAGAATGTAATGTGAGCGAGGAAAAGGGTATTTTAGGAAATAATGATAATGTAGTGTTCTTATTCCAGGTAATGCAAGACAAACAGACAAAACTAGGTTAAACTTTTCAAAGCTGATGCGATGATTAAAGGAGCCACGATGAATATTTTGGAACTTATACAATCCACAGTGTTAAGAAGCTTATTTTGGAAGCATGTTCAGTGAAACACTCGAAAACTTAAACGCAAAGCATTTTGCAGAACATGCACAAAGAACTTTTCGAGTGGTGAAAAGGTCACTTTGCAACCTACGACGACAACATTGAACTTAAATATTTGGTGTAATTTGGGCAGTGATTGTTACTCCTTGGAATAGGTGTTGTTCAAAATCGATTCTCACATGCTGTACTTATATGTAAGTGCACTACTGCCAGGCACTCTGCTTCCTAATACTGTACATTGCTGCTTTCTCAATTCCTTAATATGAATTCCATGTAATAATTAGAACTCTCTTTACTCCTCTGAAATGCACCAAGATTTCGTCCCTTTCAAATTCGTATTTGAATGCTTCACTCTTCAAGATAAAAACCCGATTCGCTGCTGCAGAGTTTGGTCTTGCCAAATTGTAATTGTAAATTTCATTTTGGTGAGAATGCTGAATAGAAATGATCCGATTGACTATTGCAAGTAGAATATAATACTAGGTATATTTCGCAAATTTCCTCAAAGTAAATCTGACATTTGCAGAATCCTGACATATACAATATATTTTACCTCCATAGTGATAAAGCATAATCTACAGTATTCACATTTTCGCTATTCTGTCTTGACCGTAGCTTAAACGAAATGAATAAGAAAGAGTGAACGCTACGTGGATAAGAGGATACAAATCACCTGAAAAATACTTGTCAGTCAGGTTATTACCATTCCTCAAAATGAGTGAGTAGATAAATTTAGAAAGAAAATTCAAGATTTCATTGATATTGGCAGAGGCTGATCTGCATCCCAAATGAATTTCTATTCTAACCATTAATTCATGAGAATTCGATCGACATGCTGGACTCCTTTTCGGTACCGAAGCCTCCCGTACCAATATAGTTAGGTAAATAGATTGAATGTGTTATTGACTGACTTATAATTCAAAGGCTTTCTCAGCCTAACCTCTCTCTCTCTCTCTCTCTCTCTCCGTATGAATAATATCGGCGTCGCCGTTAAAAAAAAGTATACCTTAGTTTAACCAGACCACTGAGCTGATTAACAGCTCTCCTAGGGCTGGCCCGAAGGATTAGGCTAAGAACCAATTGACAAGACAGGTGGGCTGCGAGTTGTCATACCTAATCAGGTCAGTCTGAATTAGGGAAAATTTTTCGTGATGGATTTGGTGACAGCTTTTAAAGAAGTGTCAGTAAATAGCAACAGTGAGGAAGTTTCCATTGTTATGCCAGCTACCAAAAGGCGGGAACAGTATTAGAATACATCTCAACCTGACTTATCCTAGTCAAATCGAAATTCCTACCCGACTAGACGTGTCAGACCTTTATACTCACGTGCCCTGAAACGTTATTATCATCATTCACTTTGCAAATTAAGAAATAAAAATTAGGCTTTGGAAGCAGACTAAGAAAGAACTTCAAAAATTAAACTGGGGATAACTTTAAATAAAAACAAAGCAAAAAGAGAAATAAACATGGGTTAAGTATACCTTACTTTAACCACACCACTGAGCTGATTAACAGCCCTCCTAGGGCTGGCCCGAAGGATTAGATTTTTTTACGTGGCTAAGAACTAATTGGATACCTAGCAACGGGACCTACAGCTTATTGCGGAATCCGAACCACATTACAACGAGAAATGAATTTCTATCACCAGAAATAAATTCCTCTAATTCTTCATTGGCCGGTCGGAGATTCGAACGCGGGTCCAGCAGAGTGCTAGCTGAGAACGATCCCAACCCGTCCGATGAGAAACTATAAACACGAGTAACTAACATAACTATTCTTTTTGAAGAAAATAAGAAAAACTAAAATTTACATAATAATATTAATATACGCAGACCACGAAAAAGATGCTCAAGTTTTAGCTCGTAAACCCCTGATCAACAGCAACAAACACAATTCAAAGGGCTCAATTATGACCATAAGATGAAAAGAGGATGAAAGGAGAGGCTGATCACCCACTGAATCATGATGCTGACGGAGAATAATATAGCGTCATCATTCTCTCTCTCTCTCTCTCTCTCTCTCTCTCTCTCTCTCTCTCTCTCTCTCTCTCTCTCTCTCTCTCTCTCGGTATATATATAATATATATATATAATTATATATATATAGATATATGTATATATATATATATATATTTGTATATATGTACATATATATATTTGTATATATGTACATATATATATTTGTATATACTGTATATATACAGTATATGTATGCATGTATGTAT
>NC_089743.1:2932500-3002500 GCF_040412425.1 Macrobrachium rosenbergii
AAAGGAATCATTTGAAGACCAACATTGAACATTATTAGAGGTCTTCAAGTGAAGACTTTGTGGTTCGCGATTTATCGTTCAAGACTGTGAACATTGCTGTATGGAGGTAGGAACCATATTCAATTTCCCAAACTGTAGATTGTTTTTCTCCATTTTTATAATGTCTTTTTTTCAAGCATTTATTGTATGATGTATATATTTTATGAGTAACATGGGAGGAATTCCCATATCTTTATTTTTATGCTTTTGGGATTAATGAAGAATTCATTTGACTTCTTCAGATGTTTCGCTGAGAAAGAAGTTGAAGATGTACTTATTGGAAATGTACTGGACTTTTGACTTATTTTGACCTATTCCAAGTTACGTGTAAGACTATAATGTGAACGATCTTGTGGGAACTTTAATATTACATTTTAATCCATCGCTTTTTTCTTGCAATCTAGTTATGTTATATTTTGTCAAATAAATTATTTTGGGTAATGCTTGTTTCGGTGTAGACCTGAGAGAGAGAGAGAGAGAGAGAGAGAGAGAGAGAGAGAGAGAGAGAGAGAGAGAGAGAGAGAGAGAGAATGCAGAGTGACTGGGTACTGAGATGTTCTACCAGCAGCCTTTGATGCGGCCACTACCAAGGCTACTAAACGTCTCGACTTTGCGGTAACAGGTAAACAATGAAATTACCTCTCAACTTGGCTACACACACACACAAACACACACACACACACACACACATATATATATATATATATATATATATATATATATATATATATATTTATATATATATATATATATATATATATATATATATATATATATATATATATATATATATATATATATATATATATATATATATATATATATATATATATATATATACAGGGTGTGGCATAAGTAACGCCCTTTAAGTGGAACAAAATTAAATCCTTTTTGATTATCCTTTATTTTTTCGAACATGAATGTATTGCCACAGGTTAATAGATTAATATAATATATTAACAAAATTAATATAATGCTTATTCAGTTTAATAATGTTCAATACAAATGATATTTCGGCTTTGCACCCTTGGTATGTTAAATTCAGCTGATAACAATCTTGCGGTTTCAGCACCATTTTTATTGTTTTGATAGTACAATTGAATTTCTTTTACTCTCTGTTCCTTTGTTAATCTCATGGTTGTATAAAATATCTGAAACAAATGAAGATTTAGCAAATAAATTGAAGAAAATAATAAAGAAAATATACATTATAAGATATAAAATTAAAAAGGGCGTTACTTATGCCGCATTATTAAACTGAATAAGCATTATATTAATTTTGTTAATATATTATATTAATCTATTAACCTGTGGCAATACATTCATGTTCGAAAAAATAAAGGATAATCAAAAAGGCTTTAATTTTGTTCCACTGAAACAAAGGGCGTTACTTATGTGTGTGTGTGTGTGTGAATGTGTGTAATACCATATGGGCCGTGAAATAAATGGCTTTTCCTTGCCCTAACCTCAAGAAAACAATAAATAGGTCAGGGAAAAATGAGGATGGGCTTGGTGGGTATAAAAAATAAAGAGAATTTCAAACACCGAAACAGAAGAAAGAAACATTCACTGAATCATACAATAAAAGTTGTGATTTGCAAATGATAAAATATGAGAATTAGCCCGAAAATTATTATAAATCCGTTTGATAGAAGGATGAACTACTTGAGTGGAATAGAACTGACCAAAATAGGATTTACAAACCCAAGACAGAGATACATTCTTGGAGTGGAAAGAAAGAGAATTGAGAAAAATCCCCAAATATGAGGACCATATTCTAAACATGAGCTTAATTTTTGTAAGCAGATTTAGTAATTTAAACTTTGGGGCCCCTAAGCAAATTTCAGCCGACCCGAACATCCAAAATCTCGACAGAAGAAAGACCAATTGAATATATATAAAAATAATCAGTTACGTTTATACAGAGTTGAGATTTCAGATTAATGGAAATGACGTAAGTGCTATTGTTTCATTCCCTGAGAATGTCAGTTTGATATGAAGAATGGCGAGACTGAGATAGAAGAGAATTCCCCCTGGTAGACCTTGTCTTATGAATACAGTGAGTGCAAGAAAGCGAGAGTAGTCAAGTCTTGAATTCTTTTCAATAATAAAATTAATAGCAGCCGGATAACAATTAGGAGAATGATATTGGTTACCTAATTTTGCGATAGGCTGAACCTGTTTCATAATTAATACGCTGATATGAACGACATACGGCACAAGAGCCAGGTCGTCTGCAAATTTATTTACTAATCATGCATGAGTATGATCAGAGCTCTATTTTTTATTAATCGTGCATGAATATGACCAAAGCTTTATTACTAATCGTGCGTGAATATGATCAG
This sequence comes from Macrobrachium rosenbergii, assembly GCF_040412425.1. Lineage (NCBI taxonomy): Eukaryota > Metazoa > Arthropoda > Malacostraca > Decapoda > Palaemonidae > Macrobrachium > Macrobrachium rosenbergii. The sequence continues at coordinate 2,934,885 of NC_089743.1, forward strand.
AGCTTTATTTACCAATCATGAGTGAATATGGCAAGAGGTTTATATATTAATCGTTCGTGAATATGACAGAGCTTTATTTACTTATCGTGCATAAATATGACCAGAGCTTTATTTATTAATCGTGCATGAACATGACCAGAGCTTTATTTATTCACCGTGCATGAATATAATCAGAGCTTTAATTGCCTAATCGTGCACGACTATGACCAGAGCTCTATTTACTAATCATGCATGACCATGACCAGAGTTTTATTTGCTAATCATACATGAATAAGATCAGAGCTTTATTTACTAATCGTGCATGAATATAATCAGAGCTTCATAATCTTCCATGAATATGATCAGAAATTTATTTACTAATAATGCATGAATATAACCAGATCTTCAGTAATTAATCGTGTACAGATATGACCAGAGTTTCATTACTAATCGTGTATGAATATGACCAGAGCTTTGTTTACTAATCATGCATGAATATGACCAGAAATCTATTATTGATCGTGCACGAATATGGCTAGAGCTCTGTTTACTAACTGTATATGAATGCCTCACTTATCTTTGAAGATAGGGAGCCCAGCATACCGTATGAGTTGGGAATATTGGGGAGACGTACAGTAGGATTAAATAAAGGTAAAGTAGGACGATCAGGAGCATGGGAATCGATGTCATACGGTCTGGGCTTGCAGAAATTATTGAGACGTTTATTGGTAAAATATCAGAAGATCTTTTTTTTTTCTCTCGAGAACAAAATCAATGTAACACATTTCCTGTTATAGTATGGACAATTCTTCCTGTGAAATTCTTTTTCGTATATTGTAATCAGATGCAAAAGAAATTTAAGCAACAGCAGAAGGTTGGACCAGGAATGGCTCATACATCTACTGTTTCTTGACTAGATCACTTAGAAGTAGGAGTTTAGAAACTGAAGGTGTATATGATATATTTATATATATATATATATATATATATATATATATATATATATATATATATATATATATATATATATATATATACTGTATGTGTGTGTTTGTGTGTATGTGTGTGTGTATCTACATGAGTTGTAATAGCCCTCTTCTCCGTAGGGGGGAGATGCCGTCATTGCACCTCACGCGGCGCACTGTAGGTATTACCTAAGGCTCTTTGCAGCTTCTCTTCAGCTCCTACCTGCAAACCCGTTTCATTCCTTTTACTGTACCTCCATTCTTACTATCCTTCCATCTTACTTTCTCCTAAGTTATTCCGCCTGTTGCACCTTTAAAGCCTTTTTACTCCCCGTTTCTCTTTCAGCGCTGAATGATCTCACAGTTTCTAACACTTGGCCTTTGGCCTAAATTTTATATTCCATTCCATTCCATTATATTGCCCTCATAAATTCTTGAATTCTTCACATTTTTTTGGGTATGCTTGTCACTACAAAGCTTTAGATCCAAATGCACGAAACATGAAATAATGCTGATGTCCGTTAGCAGGATTCAACCCCGCATCCAGATTTTCAGCACAAAGTCACGAGGTCAGGTCGACAACGTGACCTCGTGCTGATACTCTAGATGCGGGTTCGAATCCTGCTACTGGACATAGAATACTTCTTATTTCTTGCATTTGGATCTAAGACTGTAGTGACAAGCGTATCCAAAAAGTTAAGAGGGCAATATGGCTACTAAAATTACATACTTACCTGGTGAAAAGTGACCAGTAGATGCCATATATATATATATATATATATATATATATATATATATATATATATATATATATATATATATATATATATAAAATTCTATAGCTACACACACACACACATATAGTTATGGCTTGAAAATTAAGCTGAAACCAGTCAGGACGCACACCCAGTCTCTCAATTTTTCACCTGTGGTAATGTGTGATAAACGATTCACGTGTTAAAAGTTATTACACTTATATATATATATATATATATATATATATATATATATATATATATATATATATATATATTTTTTTTTTTTTTTCGTTTTGACGTGCTTTTTCCCATTTTCTATATGGGGTAAGCACGATGTCTTCTTTACGAAGGACTTTGATTTGGCGTTGGGGTAGGCCGTAGCCTCGATCGGCTGCCCTGCATATATATATATAGATGTGTATATATATATATATATATATATATATATATATATATATATATATATATATAAATGTGTGTGTATAAAATGTTTATTCGCTTCACTGGCTTTTGCCATGGAAGTATAAAATGATAATACTGTATTTGTACATACATTGATCTTCACCAAAATGATGTTGTATTGCACATATATATTCATTTATTTAAAAAATGTTTTGATGGAGATTTCCAAGGAGCCCAAACAACTACCGGTTTTTTACATTTCAGCACAGCATTCGACATAATTTTCATTCTTTCACTTATATTTATCAGAGGCACAGTTCTCTGAGCTTCATAAACAAATGTACTCTTATTCTTAGTTTTGTGTTAATCAGAAAACTATTCCTCTCACCTGTTATGTCGATTATTTTTTTCATTGATATATTTAGTTTTATTTTCCACCTCCATCAGCAAATATGATTTAAAGTTGTTTGTGTACCTTTGTCAGCCTGTCTGTCTGTACAAAATCATAATAGGTTATTGATGGATTTATGTTATTTTTCCAAATCTTGGTGTGTGATCCAAGGAACAGCAAATCAGGTTTGGGGGCTAGTGCGAATCCAGACTTTTTTCATTACAAAAATACGCTTCTGCCGCGTAGGATTACCAACCAGATTTGAACATTACCGCTTCTCACAAGGACTGAGGAAGGTACGTAATGCGTTTCCCCAACTCGTAAGGTTTCGTGCGGATAGGGCCACCTCACCGGATCTGATTTATGAAAATGTCTGCTCGAGAGTTTCACGTGAACGGAAGTATGGGCTCCTGTTGTTTTGGAGTTGTCCTTCTCGTATTCTTTATGTCTTTTTTCCTGCTAGTACTTCCGGGTCTGTTGCGGTTTCTGATAAGAATGATAATTAATAATAATAGCAATGATAATAATGATAATTTGAAAACGAAGAAACCTGAAAATCGGGACTACAGCACGAGTAATAATAAATCATTAACATTAATCACTGAAACGCTCGTAATGGCTGTGGTAACAAAACGAACAACAGAAGATTCGAGAGTGCGAGATTCCGAAATAGGTGTGACAAGGCAGTTCACTGACCTCCAAATGGCTCTCCTTTCTGCTAACGCGGCTGAGTTTGTAAACCTAAATGAAATGTCTACCACTGTTTCTTGTAATGCACACTTTCTGGGCTGTTATTTCCTTTAACTTTGAAGAGAGAATAATGATATGCAACCCACTTGTATGTGAAGAATGTGGGAAGTTAAGCTCACATTCTGCAATTTCACTCTCTGTTGGTCCTTTTCAGCAACTGTGTAAATTCAAGGGGACCCGATGAAGCCCGTTGGTTAGGAAACTAAGGAGTTTGGAAGGAGGAAGATGAATGCTCGTTTTACGGGAATAATTTCCATTTTTTCTATAGTGTAAGCATCTGTTTTTGTGGACTTTTGTTGTTTGTTTATCTAGTTGATTATTTTTCTGTAAACATTTTTCTTTGTGTATGTGATTCGTTACTCAGTTATTTTTGTGCATGTGTTTAGTTTTCTGTTTATTTTGTATATGCGTATGTGCAAGTTATATGACGTCTTAATTTAAATCTTCAACTGCTTACCAAATTTTGTTTTGGTATTTATTTGTTCCGTAAGAGAAATATTTGTTTTCCAGTGACAATGTTGGTTGGTTCGTTTCCAGAAATCGATTGCCTCTGTAGGTTTTGTATAATGTGTGTTTGCATTCATGTTCGGTGGCTTCTGTCTGTTTAGATGGTCGTGGGCACCGCTTGAAGGCTTCACCTTCTCACCAATTTAAGGTGACCAGTGCAGCGTTACTAAGATCTTTTAATTTCAGCTGGTACTATAACTTTTTCGCGGGAACGGCTTTATTTATACACACACACATACACATATATATTATATATATATTTTGTGTGTGTTTGTGTGTGTATATATATGTGTGTGTGTGTGTATGTAAAGTAAGTATACCTTAGTTTAACCAGACCACTGATCTGATTAACAACTCTCCTAGTGCTGGCCCGAAGGATTAGATTTTATTTTACGTGGCTAAGAACCAATTGGTTACCTAGCAGCGGGACCTACAGCTTATTGTGGAATCCGAACTGACATTATAGCGAGAAATTAATTTCTATCACCAGAAATAAATTCCTCTTATTCTTCATTGGCCGGTCGGAGATTCGAACGAGCGGCCAGCAGAGTGCTAGCTGAGAACGGAACCCACCTGTCCATTGAGGAACTATAGTATATATATATATATATATATATATATATATATATATATATATATATATATATATATATATATATATATATATATATATGTAAATTTGTACACATACATACATGCATTGACCCCTTCCCATGAGAGTGGGTTGGTCCAAAGAAAAAACACCAAAATGGTTACTGCCACTTTTCAGTTTTATTTTGTACGTACTCTCGCTTCCTGTTTCTTAAAGAACTTCCTTTCCTTCCTTTTGCAGTTCCCCTTTCGCACCGTGTCTCCAACATTTTTCAAGTCTTCCTCTCTTCCTGACATTTCTGAATTGTATATAATTGTCACTAGCCAATTTTCCACCATTTTCACCACTTTACCAAACCATCTCGAAGCAGTGATCCATAATTTGACCTACGTACACCTGTATATAGTTCTCTTTTGTATCCGTATATTTTTCCTATCCAGTTCCTATTGCATGACGTATATTATACAAACAATTCAACTCAAGAGCTTCAACCTTTATCCTTGTATGCACGCTCAACGTTCGCACCTCTATTAAAGGAGATTTGGCCAAACAATCATGTTAAATATTCTCTCCTTGGCTTCCATAGACACTACAAGTCTCTCCCGATTTGTGCACGAACCTTACTAGTTACCTTGCTCCACCTTTCTCAGTGACTCACTTCTTTTTTTATTCCATTAATATTCACTGATTTAATTCCCATATACTTTTATGTTTCAACCGCTTCCATTCATTTATAATCCAGATTAATATTCATTGTTCGATTTTTCTGGTTTCATTTATTCTCGTAAAATTAGCCTTGCTCACATTCATTCTCAACCCTCTCCTCATGCAGACATTTCCAAACTCTTTCACTAATTTTCGCCGTTTTATTTACAATAAACTCCATCAGTACTATATCATCTGCAAACGTCAATTATTTAGCAGTCCAATCCATTCATGCCATGGAGACAAAACACCCTTTTCTCTAACCCACTTTTACACAAAACCAGTCACTCTTATATGTTCGTACTCTAACATCCCTGACTGCCATTTTAAACACTTTTAAATACTCTTAACAACTTATCTTCATTTCCATAATTCCTGAACACCCTCCTCATTCCTTTGATATCGGCTTTGTCTCTGTGTCCATACATGGTCCTGTACAGCTTTATTATATAATAACAAGCACTTGATCCACAGCACTTGTCCCTTCTCTAATCCAACGCTATTCTTCCTGTGATAGTCCTTCCATTGTCTGTTTTACTGTCCCAATCAGAAGCAAGCCATAAACCCTTCCTAATTATGGCTTTGTAAATTGTACAGTAGGCTATGTTGTCTTTTCTTCTCATTCAGAGATACGTTACTAACCCTGGTCAGCAACTCAGCCACACTGTCACCCATCCCTTGGAAACCTCTCCATCCAGATATACTTTACAAACCTTGGCCAACCATTCAGTCAAACTATAACCACTGTGCTGCTACATCCTACATAATCCTAACTATGGGTGTGTTTCCATTGTTCAGGCTCTGAATTGCCCTCTGTCTGTCTTCAACACACGCGCACACACACACACACACACACACATATATATATATATATATATATATATATATATATATATATATATATATATATATATATATACAACCTACCATAATGTAAAAGGTAAAAATGTTTGGTTTGAGGACAATAAAGACCGAGAGGTGCTGTAGCCTTCAATTTTGTCAGAAATTAAACACGTTTTTCTTATAACCTAGTGCACGTATGAACCTATTGTTTTTCATCTTCTCAGCTTTTGATGGTAAATTATGAAAATAAGAAATACATAACCCAAAATCTTGAATGTATTTGGAGAATTCTATTTGATTTCTGTTGCATTTTCTCTATTTTATTTTGCTCTGTATATTAATAGTTGTGGAAGCTAGATTAATGATGATGGTAACTATTGAAATGAAAAATAATACAGATGCAAATGATACGAATGCGGAAGGTGAAGTCTGGAATTTCTTAGACTCTGAGGCTCGCTTTATGGATTCACTAATGTGCTCGACGTTGTGTTTCAGTTTTTGTCCTTCTGGATGAAACTGTGATAGGCCACTTTTGCGATAAAATCTTCGTTGTTTATTATCTGCCCACGCGTATACGTCAAAAAGAGCATTCATTTTCTTGCATTTAGTTTCAAACTGCAATCATGACTATGTTAAAAATGTATATAATAATACCTATACGCTTTGTAAGTTGCAATAATCTTTTAATAGAATCCGCAAATGTATTTTTCAAAGTTCTACACATTCCGTATCTCAGGCTGTTTATAAACAAGAAATGATATTTATGGTTTCTGGAGAAGCCATAAAAAAAGAGAGGTAAATATAAGTATTAACCCCGAGAAATATATTGTTCACATTAAACGTGTTACCTCGCATGCTGACATTTTATCTCCCTGTACTCAAGATGGGAATGTATAATTGTAGAATGACTGACTGCTTTCAGTAACTGTGAGGATATTTTTTTTTATTAATGTCATTTGACAATGTTATCGATACAGGTGAAATAACAAAACATTTTAATCACAGCATATAAATAGGATCTAAATATTTCTTATGGCGACGTATGACTGCCTAGTCTTCATTCGGCACTGAGTGGAGGGAACCGGCAAAGCAATTAAACCTGTAATAGGCCATTCAAATGCCAATCTCCGTTCGGATCATTCTGTTTATTTTTTCATAGAGAGTGTCATGAAGTTAATGATTCACTCAATTTCTTCTCTGAGCGTTTGTATTTCATCAAGTAGCAAAAAATGTCAGCTGGCGTATAAAAGATTCGACAAGCTGCTGACGAACCATACTATATGCTTATGAAGCGGTCAGGTAAGTCTGTGGCACTGATCATTTTTCCTGATGCCATTCACGTTGGAGAAAACTGCTTGATGCTGAACATTTTATTTATATATATATATATATATATATATATATATATATATATATATATATATATATAATACAGTATATATATATATATATATATATATATATATATATATATATATATATATATATATATATATATATATATATATATATATATATATATATATATATAATTGTCTCCCATAATAGCTGTTCCAAATCAGAGAATAAAATGGACTAAAACAAGGCAACAGAAACTTCTGATTGAAGGGTGAGCCGCCGTGCAGAAAGCCTCTCCAACCTGCAGATAAATTTCCTATGCACACAGCATTGCTCGCCTCGGTCTCGCACACATCATCTGGCTTCCTGGAAGTGGAGGCCCTTCCGTTCCAGTACCTCTTGCACGTCTCATGTTCAGCAATTTCTTTGTCTTCCTCTCCTCCTTCTTCCCAAGAATTGATAAATATACACTTTTCATTAATACGTTGACCTCAAATCTCTTCACATGATCAAGCCATCTCAAAACAATCTGACCTCTATTTTCATTGACCTAAAATTTTGACAACTTATTCGTATCCAAACATTTAATCCTTCTTAATCAATTATTTATTTGAGCAGGTTCACCCCTTTTTCTTACACTCATATTGAACACTTAGACTTCACTTCCATAAAGGAGAGTTTGCTCAAGAATTTCTTCATCTATTTCATGCATTCCATATTTGGTTTTCATTCTGCTGTTTGAGATTTTTTATGGGAATCTTTTAAAATTCTTTTTAAACATAAATATTGCTTGATATTACTCCAAAATTTTATTGGGTTAAGTCTATATTTTATATACATATTTACTTTCATTCTCCTTTTAGCCTCCGAGCCCATTATCTTTCTAAAGCGAATATAATTCTAATGGTTCCAGGTACAGTTTAAAATTAGTACATGGTGACAGTTAGATACGGAGAGATATAAAGCCACTGGCTTTCTTTGACTAATTTTTATGCAGTTTTAAGCCATTTAAAGAGAGTTGCATAGATGATAATTGTTCTTACATATGCGCCATGAAGGCTAAAATATCTGCTTCAGTATCGAAGAATCATCGTCCTTCCATTTTGCTAAATATATATATACAGGTATATATATAATATATATATATATATATATATATATATATATATATATATATATATATATATATATATATATATATATATATATATATATATATATATATATATTGTGTGTGTGTGTATGATAGTTTTAGACATAGTCGTTAGTATTTACTAAGACTGATCTTTTGTTGTTTTGTCAATGCGAATGTTAATTGCAAATTTCATAGCACTCTCATCAAACATAATCTTGCTGGCGACTAAACATAATTTTGATTTCCCTCAGGGGACCAATTTTTTGAGGCATCATTATCGTAGTAAACCTCCTCACACACACAATTTACATATATATATATATATATATATATATATATATATATATATATATATATATATATATATGTATATATATATATATGTGTATATATATATATATATATATATATATATATATATATATATATATATATATATATATATATATATTGTGTTTGTGTGTGTGTGTGTGTGTGCGTGTGTATGTGTGAAATTCTTTCCATCATATTTTTTTTCGTATTCTGAACTAGCAAAATTCACCTAGTAAAATCCAGGGCTGTTTTTCAGCGACATTTTCAAGGCATATTTTCTCTCACAGTCCATTTTGCCAGCAGTTCCAGTTGATGTAGATTTGCGTAATGTGAACTAAGGCTGAGCGTCAACCGTGCCTTATAGTTATTATAGTAGCATTTATTCAGTAAGTCTATCTTCAGAAAGGTACAACATGAATTAACCGTAAATAAACAACATCGACATTGCACAATGCAATTACGTAATCATTGCAGGGTAATCGTTGCAGCAAAAGACTTTAAAGTCAGTGATGAAAATGAACGGATTGTTTGCCAAAATAACGATAATAAAAGTTGAATAGAAGTACCCGTAAGAACAATATGGTATTGAAGGAGTTAACGGGGGAAAAGGCTTTAACAAATTGGAAGGCGTGAAGTTTGGCACTTAATCATGATACGCCCTCGCAGAGAATCTGAATATCCTGAGAGGAAAAAATACAAATTGCGTCCTTTAAACTGACTGGTTATCTTAAAAATGTTAAGGCAGGAGATACTGGGGAGAAAAAAAGACACCTCGTAGTTATCTGCTGACCAGGTTAAAAAGAATCCAATTCTAGCGTTTAGGGTTACCTCTGATTATGGAAGATAGGCCAGAGTAAGGAATGTAAATGTCAGGAAATTTATCATTAAACCCCAAAGCACCTGCCTATCAACTTTCACCAAAACAGGAAAAACGAATGGGAAATAATAATAATGATAATAATGAAAATAATAATAATCATTATCATCATCATCATAATTCACCTCTTGCCTCGAAAAAAGAATGGATGTCAGAATTTTAGGGGAAAAGTAATCCAGCATTCCCCAAGATATCTGCTGCAAAGTTTCACCAAGGTCAGGGAGAAAGTAAATGATATTCAGATTGTATTGGACCTCCAAAACGCTGTTGAATGCTCAATATATATTAGGAATGTAAATAATTCTGTCGTAATTTCTGACATTAGAAAAAAATGCTAAATGCTGACCCTTGCACCAAAATGTGACCCTGCAACATAGGTTAAGAGTCGGGGGAAATAATCACCTGGAACTTGAAGCAATATCTCCGCTTGCTCGGTTGGTAGAATGAACGCTTGTAGAACCCGTTTTTACCTTCAGTCGTAAAAATTGAGCAAACCACTGTATGAAAGAATAAAAACGAAATTCACTGGGTTTAAGTGGATAAAATTATTCATGCTGAAACAAGTATAAATATCATACATTTAAATGGTAATGTAACTGCCGACCCGGGTGAGTGTGCTGTCGTTACGGGCAACAACGAGAGCCACTACCTCTAATTTTCACTGGCTCATTCGGGCTCTTGTTTTTATGAGTTTCAGGTGGGGTGAATGTTCTTCTAATGCTCTCATTCGAACGCACATTGAACTTGCAACATCATTATTTCCAGCCATAACCGTAAAAAGTTTTCCCGACTAAACTTTATCAGTACTAAGCTGAGATGTAGGAGTCTTTATCCCTTGCCATAGTCCTGCTTGAATCCCTGGTAGCACGGTATCAAGATCGTCCTTTTTTATATACCCAGTCTTCAGCTGCTGTGTTGGGGGACTTGCTAGAATTTACTTGAAGCTTTTCAAGCCAAGCTTATATAGTATATATATATATATATATATATATATATATATATATATATATATATATACACACACACACACACCGCACACACACACATATATATATGTGTATATGTATGTATATATCACATCACCAGGCGATATGAACGACCAAGTCCAGGGCGGCTTACGCAAGAGGATTAACCACAAAAATCTTCCATAAGAATGGCTACAAGAATAAGTTTCTTTCGATACATATATATATATATATATATATATATATATATATATATATATGTATGTATGTATGTATATGTGTGTGTGTTTGTAAGCGATGCTTACGAATGCTTGTGTGTTTTTATGTGGGTATGTGTGTCCATCATTAAATTGCTGCTACCAACAGGGCTGTCTGAATAGAAAGCAAAGCAACGTTTATCAAGTTACCCCTCAACTACTGGATTAGAGATCATGTCGTAAGTTTTTGTTATATAGATAAAAGACAAATTACATTTATTTGCCGGTTACCTATTGTGTCGTTCGACTCCGCAAGAAGTATCAAGAGAAGGCTGGTTAAAATACAGTAAAGACTTTCAGTATTTAGGTAGTTTTCATATTGCGAAGAAGGCCAATTTGAGAGTAATTACGTGTTATTGATAAGGAAGAAAATTTTGTAAAACCCCCCTTTTTTTTTTTATTTCGAGAGCGTCGTGTGACTCAAGAAAGTGCCAGTTGATATTAAATCTCCAGATTCAATAGTCTTCATCATATCTGGCACTGGTAATTATATCATAACGAAAGTTTTGTAACTACATTGGCACAGTGAGGAGATTTTACAAGATGCCCTCCCACAGTTACGCACATATATGCAATTGCTAAATGATAGTTCAGCGAACCAAAACAAAAGCTATACATATATATACAGTATATATATATATATATATATATATATATATATATATATATATATATATTATATATATATATATATATATATATATATATATATATATATATATATATATATATATATTTTAGAAATATCAACACACAATTACGGGTGGAACAGAAACAAATTTCTGTCTCACATCAGGATCGAACCCAGGTCTTTCAAATGAAAGACCACAGCTCTGCCAATCAGGCCACACAAGCCATAAAAGGATTTGGAACCCGAGTACAACTGTATCCAAGGAATTACCCGGGCAGGCTAACTGCTTGCATACCAGCGTGCTTTCCCCAACTTCCCGACTCAGCAGTGACCCAGTTGACAGCATTTCATTCGCATAATCCTTTCTGAGTGAATATGACAGAAATATCAACACAATTATGTGTGGAACAGAAATAAATTTCTGTTCAAATGAAAGACCAGAGCGCTGTTCCACACGTATAGTAATTGTGTGTTGATATTTCTATCATATTCACACAGATAATTCAAATGAAATGCTGTCAATTGGGTCACTGCTGAGTCGGGAAGTTGGGGAAAACACGCTGGTATGCAAGCACTTAGCCTGCCCAGGTAATTTCCTGGGTACAGTTGTACTCAGGTTCCAACTTCTTTTATGACTCGTGTGGCGTGGTTGGCAGGGCTCTGGTCTTTCATTTGAAAGACCTAGGTTCGATCCTGATATGAGTCAGAAATTTATATTATATATATATATATATATATATATATATATATATATATATATATATATAGATATATATATATATATATATAGATATATATATATATATATATATATATGAAAATAAGAAGGCCCATAAAACACTATTTAAACGTTGAAACCATATATTTCGGCACTTGTTTCTGTGCCCTGTTCACTGGTAGAATATGGACAGGTGGAAAGTTACAATGGTATATATACAAAAACATGAAGGTGTGGCCTTAGGCCTCCGATGTTAGGGAGGTGGCGTTTCTTAAGAAGGAGGAGATTGACCAAATTCCCTAGTGGCTTTTTGGCCTCATTAGCTCCCGTTTGGCGATGGATCTGGCGGTCGCGTTTCTTGGGTCATCTTCGTCAAGAGGGACATGAGGATTAAGGTGTCAATGGCGTCCGATTTCCAATGTCCTCCTGACAGGTTCATATTGTTGGTTTGATTGATGATGGCAGATTCCAGCATCTTTCTTTTGTACGGACAGCTACTCTTGAAAACCAACTCCGCCCCACTCCAGTTAATGACATGCCCTGTATTTCTAATATGTAGGAAAATTCCCGAACTCTCCGAAGCGTAACGTACTGATCTTTTGTGCTCTGTTATTCTTTGCGAGAGCGATCTACCTGTCTCGCCTACATAGATGTCATGACAATTACTACACGGTATCTTGTAAACTCCGGCTTCTTCCCTTTTGTTATTTAAGTATACGTTAACGAGCGAACTCCCGATGGATTTGGGATAATGGAAAATGAAAGGATTATTGGAACTGAGTTGCTCGGTGGCCTTTTGGATGTTTTCATCGTATGGAAGCTTTATTTTGTTGTTGAAATACCATTGTAACTTTCCACCTGTCCATATTCTACCAGTGAACAGGGCACAGAAACAAGTGCCCGAAATATATGGTTTCAACGTTTAAATAGTGTTTTATGGGCCTTCTTATTTTCATATTACACTGTAGTATTACAGGAAAAGACATTCATATATATATAGATATATATATATATATATATATATATATATATATATATATATATATATATATATATATATATGTTGTTTCAATTCGTGCTAAGGAGGTAGGTACACGCAGATAATTAAGAGATAATAGTACTCCCGTTGTCTGACTGATACGGATACACTGTCATTTAGTATTTGCATAAATGTGCTTAACTCTGGGACCGCATCTTGTAAATCGCCTTAAATTTATTCTTTGTTGCTTAGAGGGGTTGGCTCTAGATATTATCATTGCGTTGTTTGCAAGTGTTTTGGAAAAAGGGATTGCTCTGCTATCCTCTTCTCCACATCGGATTCTACCCACCAAAGTATACAAGTCATCCAGGTGACTAGTTAACTGTGTAGGTCAAAAAAGGCCTGCTGGTTGCAATAATAGTGCTGAAATCATGAATTGATATGTAGCTATAAAGTTTAACATTGATGCCTTAAAGGGAATTAAACCATGTTAAAAAGTGCCTCTCGTTTTGTTGGGGGTACAAATCTTTCAAAATCGATAATGGCACTTACAAAGGCTTCCTGCGTCTAAATATGTGATGCTCCTTTCGCATTCGGAGTGTCATCATTTATGAATGACTTTCTTGTTTTTGTAGCTGGAATGAATTCCTAACCATGACGGAAGAAGGAAGAAAAAAGATTAATTGCTGGTGAAATATCTGTGGAAGTATGATGTGAACAAAATTTACCGGTTAGAGGAGGCAACTGGTTTCGCCTAATTAGTTACAATGATAGTCATAAGAACAAATGTCCTTGGTGGTTACGATGTGGAAACTCTGTTTACCCTTTGTGCCGACTTCGGTTTGCTTGGTTTTATTTCTTACGCTCTCATCTTCTTCCAAGCCAGCCTGTATGAGGGATGTGTGCTGATGCCGTTATCCTTGCCTGAATATGCTTTTGCAATAAAATGTAGATTTCGGACCCTTGGGCTTGGGTTGTAATTTGTTGAGAAATAGCAGCTTTCTCTCGAACGGCCTCACTCATGGATATTTTATCTGTTGAGTTTTCAGTGAAGCAAAATGATAGAGAACCTCGAAACGCCCCTATCTGTCAAAAAGATCAACTATATCAGGTCGACAGTTCCGTAGTCCCAACGCTTCACATTTTTCTTTCCACATTGTCGCTGAGGCAGGCTTTTCATCTAATATTCGGGTGACATTCAAAGATACAGAATATACTATATTATGGTGCTATTCTCTCGTTTTTCCGTCCAGTATGCGATATAATTTTCGTAAATCGGAGGAATCTGCATTTATAGACCCCGGTAAAAATCTCGTCACACTGATTGCTGTTTTATTACATTTGTTCTCACGGTTAACCTGACGCTGATTTCATATTTTATTCTGTTTTTCGTGACCATTTGTAGGGAAAGATTGTGTGATAAACTGGTATTAAAACTTAAGTTGCGTTGTTTAAGAACTTTCGGAAGTTTTTGAATACCGATTACTCTGATGAGACAATCTTTCTGGGTCTTGTGATCCTCCGACTCGACCAAATCATTTCGTTTCGTTTTAGTTGTTTTTTCCTGTCCCTGTACTTATGATGATAATTTGATGTTTCTCAGTAAAATAGGTAATTAAGTAATTTTTAACTTACAGACGATCGACTGTGATCATCGTTGTTATTTTCTGATATAAATTGAATAATAATAATAATAATAATAATAATAATAATAATAATAATAATAATAATAATAATAATAAAATAAAAAGTAGATGCCAAAGTAGCTCCAGTACTCGTGTAGAAGAGTGACGACCCTTAAGGAGGCAGACTGCAACCCGTGACCCCACACTATAAAAACCACCCAGTCGAATAGGATGACTGTGATAAACAAAAAAAATAAAACAATAATAATAATGGTTATGATGATGATGATAGTGGTTAAAGAATTTAGAATGAACTATGCTAGCCATTATGGACCGAAAGTTTCTGATGATAACATTGCATTCTACTTGAGCTAGATCGTAGAAGGTGACATATTGTGATATATGGTTCACAATATAGTTGAAGTGATCACCGGTAGAGGACGCGGAGACATTTTGCATACATGGAAATCCAAAGTTTGACTTCGGCAGCTAAAGATAAACTCGATGCTTGTTGACAACCGGCCATTCTGGCACAAATCTGATACTTCAGGATTTCTTATGCAGACCTATTACAATAAATTCTAACCAGGTGTGTTGTCTAACTAGATTGGAAAGTATTTTTCAAATTTTACTTTTTGTTTCCTTTTTTGCAGGAACTTTCTGATTTTTAAGATCCGGGTTTCTGCAACATGTAAAGGGGCAAGATGGCTTTTGGTAGCTTTAACGCGGCCTCACAACACTCAGCGCGCCGCCACTTGTCACATTTGGCGTTGTATCAGTCATTATTTTCACAGATGTAATGATTATCTGAATATCCAGAAAAGTGCAGAGAATATTAAAAACATAAAATAAATGCGTATAATAAACAAAATAAGCATGTTTGAATTCAATCGTTAACAAGAAATTACGGAAATCTCAGTCAGTCAACACAAAGAAAATTGAGCTAAAGACGAGGTATCATAGTTAACCGTCTTGCAAGGTCCCTTAGACCCATTGCTGCGGAATGCCATGGCGCTGACTGAGCCTTTGACACAGCTTACCTTTGTGACTTCTGTCTCTGCTTCCATTTATTCAGATTCCATTAAGTTCTCATTGTTCAGGAGGCAGCGTTTTTTTTTTCCTTCTGGATTAGTCTGTACTCGATCGACTCCCTGCTTTTTTCTCTTTATTTATCAGACCCGTCAGGGCTTAAACGAAGAAGGTGCCCTCCCTCGCAGTGGTCATTATAGCAGGATGATTAAGACGAGAAGTATGATCTTAAATTGATACTTTATTCACAAACTACAGTGGTATTTATAGGAATTGGTGACCATTCAGTGGCCAGGAAATTTACATAGTGACTAACAGACCAATAGTGTACATGCATTTGGTTTTAGACTTTGCGTCTTCTGAATATATGAAAATCAGGTGTGTCACAGAAGTGGTGCCATCCTGCTGGCTTGATTTGTTGCTAAGGAGCATGGCGTGGGATTCACGGTCCGTGAGCCAGGTGCGATACAGGTGCCACGTATGTAGTGACAGACTGTCGGCGAAACTTGGGAAACTCTTCACGTGGTACAATAACCGCCCCCGTAAAATTGACCAGGGCGTTGCAGAGGGCGTCCCGCCCTTGAAAGCTGGACTGGAGGAATAATGTCGCCTGGCAAATATGCTGGTTTCAGGCAGTCGATGGCCACTTGATCTGTCGTGCTGCGGATGTCGATGAGGAAGGCTTTCTGCTTGCGGTCGATGATGAACATATGTGTTGCAGTATGCAGATCCTTTGGGATAAAGGTCTTGTCGGTTGGCTATAGGATGGGCGGTCGGGCAAATTTTCCGACGATGGTCCGGAGTCTGATGATGTCAGGTGATGTATTACTGTCGGGGAAAAATTCGCCAGGTATCACGATCGGACACCATACACCATCTCGGCTGCTGACAGGTCAAGGCCCTCTTTGGATGTGTTCCGAAGGCTGAGGAGGACCCGTGGAAGTTGTTAGTACCAGGTTGAGGAGTTGCGGCGAGACATCAGTGCTGCTTTCAAGGTGCGGTGGAACCTCTTGACCATGCCATTGGATTCGGGATGGTAGGCGGTTGTGTGATGCAACTGGGTGCCGAGGAGGTGGATCAGGGACATCCAGAGCTGCGACGTGAAGGTAGTGACTCTGTCGGAGGTGATGTGAGTGTGTACGCTGAATCTGGACGCCCGTGATGAGAGGAAAGCACTGGAACATGCTGCTGCTGATGCCTCCGTCATAGGGGCGGCTTCGGGCCATCTTGTCGAGTTGCATGACTGCAACAATGAAAGCAGCCTGGATGTTGGCTTCACTTGTAAGACCATCACTTAAGCACATTAATCATATTATATTTGACTATGCAAAGACAAGCCCAACAACAGTTGCCAGAAACAAATATTTTACGACAAATAAAAATAATTTGCGTATATTTACTAAGTTTATACAATCGTCACTTTACGTTTGGGTTATTAGGGAAGTGAATATTTATGCTAGTTTGGTCAGTATTCGCATGAAAAATGTTCATTCAAGATTATTTTTTATTTTAAACAATTTCAGATGATGTGATTTTGGAGTTAATGCCCATACACTAAATTCCTATTTAAGACTGCATTATAGTGGTATGTTTTGCGCTAGCATTTAAGTTGCATATTTAAACTTTGTTATTAATTGTTATATTATTTTTCATAAAATGTTGGCAGTTTGCGAAAATTTCATCTTAGTTGCATTATTTGACTTAAGAAGGAATGCAGGATGGTAACGCATTCCCTATAACCTATAACACTCCTCAAAGGATTGGTAAGGTTGTTCGAGAGTTCGCTTGGATGGGTCAGCACTTTGAGTGACCTGACCTAATGAATGCAAGTCTCCGTCATTGCAAATTCCCCGACAGTTTGTACAGGACATAGGCATTTGGTTAGCACCTCATCCCAAAATAAGTTCTTGAAAACTGGTTTGAACAGGAATTTCGCAGTCATAGCGAGGCCCGAAAATTTGACGTAGTGTGTGATAGTTTGCCTTGAGTATAGATCATTTTATTTTTACCGCCTGCCCATATTTAGAATTGATTCACTTTATAGTTTTATCATATTCTCTCTCTCTCTCTCTCTCTCTCTCTCTCTCTCTCTCTCTCTCTCTCTCTCTCTCTCTCTCTTGAAAGCTTGTGTTGTACGCTCATCTGCCAGTATTTATGGGTATGTTGTGAAGTTGTTAGTAAGAAGATTTTTCATTTTTTCTGTCCACAATGTATATATAGAAAATTAATGTTTTTCCTTTACTGCTTTTAGGATGTCAATTTGTAACAGTAACAATCGGTGTTATCTGCGTTCATTTGTAATTACTGTAATCGTAAACAAGTAATACGCATCATATTTGTACGTTACGGTTAAGGTCTGACGTGTAAAGGAAAGCTCTTCAGATGAGGTAGACATTTTCACATTGAATTTATGAGCGCTGATGGACTTCCGAGTGAAGCTTGAAAAGCATGTCCCATCTACTGAATGAAGGATGCCGTTGTCTCTTTGTTGAAACAAACATGAAGAACTGGTATCCAACTTTTTCTTTATCGTTCTTAGAAGTTTGTGTCCCAACTTCTCTCTCACATGCTACCATTTAATGCTTCATTACGATGCCGAGGAGTTCCCGTAGCCCCAATACATAGGCTACGCCCCTAAATGCCCTGTTGCCATCCATGCACCCATCCATAGGTGTTCCCATTCCCTGAGTGGATGTGGAACGCTGGGTCTTTGCTTCTTTTGTCAGCTAATCAGATTTCCCTTCTGCAGAACAGAATATGTCCAACCAAATTCATTAGCGTAATTGGACTGGGTGTCCCAGTTGTGCCGCTATCGAACGGACGTGCTTGCTGGAATAACTGATTTGTTAAGACTTGTCTAGCGCCGCAATGAGGATAGCTTTGTTTGCTAATCCACTGACGCATTAGTGAACTAAGGCGATTATGTTAACAAGGGATGTTAACTTGACCATTAAGAGCGGAGGAAATGCTGTTTTTCTTCAAGTCAGATTCCGAATTAGCAACTGAAAGATACACTGAACAAAAACAGCAAGATTACTGGGATAGAAAATCATGCAGCTGAGCCTTTTAGAACATATATGGATAGATAGATGTAAGAACAGGCGAATAAAGAAAGAGACGAGAAACTAGCAAAGGAATTTGGTCCGAATTAGATAGACAAGATATCATTAAATATAACTGTATGTGTTTATATAATTTGATTATTCATGACTCATGTTACCCCGTCTTCAACCGATTTGTTTTTGTACCGTGTGCTTAATCTAGGTTTTTGATTTGTTCCACGTGAATCTGAGCACGATTTGCTTAATAAAAACATAAGGGCTAACACTGAGAATCAAAAGTGGGATGTACAGAAAATAAAGGAGAAACTAATCTACAAGTCGTACTCTTATTGCAAATTTATATTCATTCATTTCCAGAGTTATTAAATAAAATACAAATATCATATATTGTGGAATCGGTGAAGGAAGGGAAATGTATTGCATTCTCTTTTGTTTCTTTTTTTGCACCCGG
Source organism: Macrobrachium rosenbergii (assembly GCF_040412425.1). NCBI lineage: Eukaryota > Metazoa > Arthropoda > Malacostraca > Decapoda > Palaemonidae > Macrobrachium > Macrobrachium rosenbergii. The sequence goes on from NC_089743.1 coordinate 2,954,156, forward strand.
GCATATACATACACGGAAGTTCTTTGTACAGTTATTTATGTGTGTTGTTTGTTCCTACAAAAAAAAAAAAACTGTCCATGTGTCTACTCTGCTAGAATCAGTTAATTCATAAATCCCTTTTCTGTTGACAGAGGTCGCTATCTGCGTCACCACACACACACACACACACACACACACACACACACACATATATATATATATATATATATATATATATATATATATATATATATATATATTATATATATATATATATATATATATATATATATATATATATATATATATATATATATATATATATATATATATATATATATATATATATATATATATGTATATATATTGTCAGGTTTTAAGACTGTTTGAAATGGAACAGCCTTGTTTAGTCTGTTTCATTGTTTTCCTGCCCTTCTATTTGTATTTGTGGTGAAGCGAGGCGACTTTTGTGGTTTGACTTTTTTCACCGTCAGTTGGGTTTAGCACAGCAGCAAGTCAAGGTCTCGACGGCAGCAGGTGTTGGTTACCTGGTGGCCACTGCAGGTCGAGGATGACAACGCCAGTTGGGTCTTTAGCAACAAGAAGTATTTGCTTGGAGTAGCAGGTTGTCGCTACCTGTTACGATCTGCTGCTTAAGGATGGATGATGGCTAGAACCTTGGTCATCGGTGGAGATTCCTCCACGTCAGCTGTGTGGCTGTTTGTTTCGACGTTCTTCTTGTTGAGCCATCAGTGGTTTTGCGATGTCTTCGAGTCCGTCGGATAATTCGTCCTTTTGACAGCTGAAACTGGTGTTATAACTGTGTGTGAATGCTACGGCATTGTTTGAGTATGTAATTATTGTTTATGCTGCCTTTGTGGCTATAATGGTTATTTTTATATGACGATGTTAAGCAGTTTGACAAATTATTTTGATGTCTCTGTTTTGTAGTGTGTTGAGCAAGAGTATGGCTCAGATTATTTTGATGTCACTTTTTGTAGTGTTGAGCAAGTGTAAGGCTCAAGTTATTTTTGTTACACGACAGTTGACATTGTTTTGGTTATTTGGGCTGCTGCTGTATTGTTCATTTTTATTATGATTTCTGCTAAACCCTGAACTCACCTGTAAATATGTACAAAACGTAGCATTAATAAACTAGTTTTAAGGTATGTTGGTGGTTTGTTTTGGTCCCTCCTCCTTGATTTCTCATTGGACTACCTGGTCACTTCAGTCCCAATCAAATTTTGTATAGAACCTGAGAGAAGCGTAATGGACAGTTCATTACATTGGCGACCTTGCCAGGATTGGTTCTGTTGTGGCTAGGTGTTCTTTGGCCTGTTTTGGGGGAGGGAGAGAGTAGTGAGTAAATAAAAAAAAAAAATGTTTTAATTTTTTTTTCTTTTAGGTAAGGAGGTGTCAGGTTTTAAGACTGTTTGAAATGGAACAGCCTTGTTTAGTCTGTTTCATTGTTTTCCTGCCCTTCTATTTGTATTTGTGGTGAAGTTTAGGCGACTTTTGTGGTTTGACTTTTTCACCGTCAGTTGGGTTTAGCACAGCAGCAAGTCAAGGTCTCGACGGCAGCAGGTGTTGGTTACCTGGTGGCCACTGCAGGTCGAGGATGACAACGCCAGTTGGGTCTTTAGCAACAAGAAGTATTTGCTTGGAGTAGCAGGTTGTCGCTACCTGTTACGATCTGCTGCTTAAGGATGGATGATGGCTAGAACCTTGGTCATCGGTGGAGATTCCTCCACGTCAGCTGTGTGGCTGTTTGTTTCGACGTTCTTCTTGTTGAGCCATCAGTGGTTTGCGATGTCTTCGAGTCCGTCGGATAATTCGTCCTTTTGACAGCTGAAACTGGTGTTATAACTGTGTGTGAATGCTACGGCATTGTTTGAGTATGTAATTATTGTTTATGCTGCCTTTGTGGCTATAATGGTTATTTTTATATGACGATGTTAAGCAGTTTGACAAATTATTTTGATGTCTCTGTTTTGTAGTGTGTTGAGCAAGAGTATGGCTCAGATTATTTTGATGTCACTTTTTGTAGTGTTGAGCAAGTGTAAGGCTCAAGTTATTTTTGTTACACGACAGTTGACATTGTTTTGGTTATTTGGGCTGCTGCTGTATTGTTCATTTTTATTATGATTTCTGCTAAACCCTGAACTCACCTGTAAATATGTACAAAACGTAGCATTAATAAACTAGTTTTAAGGTATGTTGGTGGTTTGTTTTGGTCCCTCCTCCTTGATTTCTCATTGGACTACCTGGTCACTTCAGTCCCAATCAAATTTTGTATAGAACCTGAGAGAAGCGTAATGGACAGTTCATTACAATATATACTGTATATATAATTTTGCTATTTGTTTTGCATGTACTAGTGTTCATGCCAAAGGAAACATTTTAGAGTTTAATGTGTGTTTAATGGAACACCTGGTGTCGAAAGGTAAGGGAGGGGCGTACCGGAAATAGAATGGCTTCACTGTTACTAAACACAGTTTATTCAATGATTTTACAAGTTCACGCAGTTAACGTGAATTCTCTCTCTCTCTCTCTCTCTCTCTCTCTCTCTCTCTCTCTCTCTTCTCTCATTTGAAGATTTGTTACTTATATATGCTACTAGCTAACCAACCCGGCACTGCCTGGAAAAGCTCTCACGCCCCCAAGTTCACCTGTCATGTCTTCTTTCAGTTCATCGAAACTGCCGTTAAAACTTACGTGTAGACAACAGTTTGTGGGCGGAGATAGTCCACTCACCAGAATGAATGAACTGGTGGTATTACCTAGATATCTTCTGACCGACTGGTGGGTAATTGCACTTGTGGACAGGTTAGCGCCAATTTCGTGACAGTTTGCCACTGTATTTCATCTGGGAAGCATCTGCGACACTCAGATCAGAATATGAATAAATTATGTATAGGGTTATTCATTTCACGGCTATTTGTAGGCCATTATGAGTCCAAATCATACAATAAAAACCTAAAACAATATTTCCATGTGATATAGACATTTTGTTATAGGCCTAAGCCAATGATGTCTTTGTGATATGTGTTACTATAATGAAAGTAAACTTCACTGTCAAATTTGTAAAAAACTGAACCAACCCCTCAGTTCTAATTTAAACTCATTCATTAATATCGTGTGAGAATTGACGTCTTTTTTTATAAGAAATATTTAGTCTATACTCTGTTAAGCCTTTTTACTTCTTTCATATTATTAAGTGAATTGCTGCAAGAGTTAGCCTTCCACCCCTCATCATATTAAGAAAAAAAGTGGCAAAGGACTTTCCTGTAAGACTAACTTCAACTAGTGATACGTATTTTTTATATTGGTTTTAGGGACTTTTTAACTTAATAAATTACAACTCATTATCTTTACAATGAATCAGATTCTTTAAACGCAGAATTGTGCATAAAGTTAAACGTATGGCATCTATAAACTTGGTCAATTCGTACGATAACGTAATCATGACACAAACAACTCCCTTCTTGGAGGAACGTTAAGTAGTCGGTATTTATTGTTTTGAATAAATACGCGATGATAAAAGGTAAAAACGAAGAAGAAACGAACGAATTAATGAGGAAATTCGCATTTGAACGAATAAAAAAAAGGGAAAATCGCAATGTTGACGTCGGTCTTAGCCAGCAGCTACTTAACAGTGTCTGTTGGCTTTATAAATATTAAATTATTATCAATTATTGTAATTTTCGACACCGTGAAAAGAGCTGCAACTGTTTTCGGTTTCCTGTACGTGTTGACGAAAGCGTTTCAGTTTCCTTTGACGTTTCTGAGGGAAGCGCAGGCCGAAGTCTGAATGGTCTTATGTGGAAATTGTCGATAATTGGTGATTTTTTAGTGGATTACGTACTTAGATATGATGATGGTAATACCTTAAGGTACTTAAGAATTTGTATTTTATTGGCAAGGTGTGATTAAGATACGTTTGGCTTAAAATGAACACTGAAAAAAGTAGTAATTTCGTCGTGAGTAATTTTGTAATGAGGGGGTTTGTCTATCACAGAAGCATTTGGTCTGTTACTTTTCACCGTGGCGAGGATTGTAAACCACATTCAAACCGATATAGGTTTTGAGTGTTGGTTTTATTGAGGTAATAAACAGTTATATTAATAATTCTCATAAATTATGATCAAATTTCACGTAAAGTCTGGTAAAAAAAATTTATGTTACAGGGGATTTGGATTTATCATATAGGTTAATCATAAGTCTGGCAGCGCCGGGTAAAACCGGTTGAGTGTCAGGTGAAAAATGAATATTAACCCAGAAAACTGAGGGAAAAGGTGGCGTAAAAACGAAAATTTTATTTGTTTTGTCTGTGTTTGTATGTCTGTCACGGGGCAGGGGTTTGATTTTGAGTTAAAAACCTTTCTGGGGTGACAGAGAGCCATGTGTAAAAGTCTGTCTGGGCCTGTCAAGCTGTTTGGATTGCTTTAGAAACCAAGCTAATATACAAACATCCACTTTTTTATATATATATATATATATATATATATATATATATATATATATATAATATATATATATATATATATATATATATATATATATATATATATGTGTGTGTGTGTGTGTGTGTGTGTGTATATATATATATATATATATATATATATATATATATATATATATATATATATATATATATATATATATATATATTATATTTTTTCTTTTTTACCTACTCATATACCAGTGATTACTCCGTCGCCTTCGTTGCACACGTGAGACTCCTCAGTTTCACGGACGTAAACAGACCTGGAGTTGTGAACTCCAAGGTCAATCAATTTGCTTAGTTCTTCAGATTGTAGCATTTTTTACATTCTTTTATGTGACTTCTGCATCTATTCCGGTCAACACCTCAATTTTCGACCTGTTCCCTTTGTCTGATGGACTTGACATTTTGCATGGTTACTCAGTCCCGGTGACAGTACAACCTTACATGATCAGTAGGTCAGCAGTGACCTCTAGTGACCCTGCAGTGACCTCTCCCAGTATCTGAGGATTTGTATGAAAATCTTTGGATTTTTCATACCTTCTATGACTCAGTAGAATAAGTTAATAACTCTACAGATTTTTCAAACCTTCTTTGGCTCGACAGTATATATGTTCAATTTTGTCAGTACAATCATAAATTGATTACAGTTTCTGTCAGAACTAAAAAGTATGAAATAAGAAAATGAAAAAAAAATGTTTAAACACGCTTTTATTAAAGTGCACTAGAAAGTAAAAAATAATTTTTTGAAACACCAGGATTGTCTAACAATTAATCATGTCTACAAAAATAAAAGAGTGGCTGCCAAACATAAAAGGAAATGCTACAAGAAATAAAATTAAATGTATTTATTTTCTTGTACATTTCCTTCCATGCTTGGAGCCCATGGTTTCATTTTTGTAGGCATGATTAAATGTAAGAAAATCCTGGTGTCTCAAAAAATTATCTTTTCCTTTTAGTGCATTTTAATAAAAGCGTGTTTAAATTTTTAGTTTATTTTTTATTGCCTTCTGTATTTTCATTAGTCCTGACCCCTTTAAAGGAAGTGTTTATCATATAAAAACCAGAGTTCACTGACACAAATTTTTGCATTGACTAAGCTGATACTGTTTATAAATGAAAGCTGTACATCGCATTGTGGGCTAAGTCCATCTCCAGGCAGGGTTTTTGGCTAAAACCTGTTATGCGAGGGTAGACTCACCTGGTTGTGTGTCCCCATAATCTTTGATTTATCCTACGTTTCTTTATTGTATTCATTTACTAAATTCCTCGTGATCACCCTTCTTTAAGCTCTTCCTTCCGCGGTCTTCTGACCTTCAGAACAGTTGTCCTACATTCTCTGGTTGTTTTCAGATCTTTTTCTTCATACTGGTCGCAAACATCCATTTTATGGGTGGGAGATGCTCTATTTTAAAATTTGCATTTTGCACTTCTATCGTTAGGTCATAGATCTTGACCTTCCCTTCTGGAATTTATTATTCTGTGTTTTGGCTGATGTTCACCATAGTCTATTGGATTGTGCACTTTCTTTAACAGCCTTTTTTCTAACAACTATTGAGCACTGCTATTTTACCTATGAAAATTCTCTACCCAAGAGGCTTCTGTGTACACCACAGAGTGGCTCGTCTCACTCATAGTGATATGGGGATAAAGAAGCACCTGCCTTCTTCTGTTAAGTTACTGTAGCTTTAGAACAAGATACTTAACACAGTACTTTTCCTAACTGTTTTGCCTCAGTTTTCAATGTCTTGAAATCTCTGAGATACTTTCACAAAGCTCCATCCTCCCTTTGGGTCTTGTGACCAATGTTTTCACTTGCTTTTATTTAACTTGACTTCTGCTTCTGTCTGTGCTTGTCTGTTTGGGTCAAATCTTGTAACTCAACTTTTGACCTGTTCCTTTCGTCCATTGGACTTGAAATTTTGCATGTTTACTCAATCCCGGTGACCTTACATGATCAGGAGGTCAGCAGTGACATCTAGTGACCCTACAGTGACCTCTTCCAGCATCTCAGAATTTGTATGAAACTCCCCTCCCCTCCCCCTTATGGAACACACAATCAAGTGCTAATTTAGCTGGTCCTCCCCTCCCTCCCTCTTCCCTACCCCTCCCCTTTCCTCTGCCATGCCCTTCCCCACCCATCCCCTTACCATCCCTTCCCCTCCCCTTTCCCCCTCCCCTTCCAGAGCATACGATCAAGTGTTAATTTAGCAGTGTCCTCCCCGCCCTCCCCTCCCCCCTCTCCCCTCCAAAGCACACAATCAAGTGTTAATTTTGCTGTGTCTCCCCTCCTTCCTCTTCCATCCCCTTCCCCTCCCCTTCCCCTCCCCCTCCCTTCACACTTCCCCCCCCTTCCCCTCCCATCCCATGTCTTCCCACTCCCCATCCCATGTCCCACTTCCACATGATCAAGTGTTCATTTAGATGTGTCCTCCCCTCCCACATTTCCCATCCCCTCTTTTCCCCTCCCAGCCCCTTTCCCTTTCCCTTCCCCTCTCCCTTTCACTTCCCTCCCCTTCCCTGTCCCCATCCCCCCCCTCTCATTCCCGTCCCCCTCTAGAGCACACAAGTGTTCATTTAGATGTGTCCTCCCCCCCCCCCCCTTCCCTCCCCACCTTCCCTCCCATCCTCTCCCTTCCCCCTCCCCATCCCCTCCCTTCCTCCTCCCTTCCCTTCCCTTCCCCTTCCCTTCCTTCCCTCCACCTTCCCTCTCCCTTTCACTTCCCCCCCTCCCGTCAGCATCCCCTCCCCTCTCATTCCCTCCCCCTCTATCCTCTGTGTCCTCCCCTCCCCTTCCCCTTCCCCTCCCCCCATCCACTTCCCCCTCCCCATCCCTTCCTTCCTCCTCCCTTCCCTTCCCTCCTTCCCTTCCCCCTTCCTTCCCCTTCCCTCCACCTTCCCCTCCTTTCCCCCTCCTTCCGTCCCCATCCCCTCCCAACCCCTCCACACAAGTATTAATTTAGCTGTGTCCTCCCCCCCTTCCCCTTCCCTCCCCACCTTCCCTCCCATCCTCTCACTCCCCTCCCCATCCTCTTCCCTTCCCCTCCCTTCCCTTCCCCTCCCCTTCCCTTCCCCCTTCCCTTCCCCCTTCCCTCCACCTTCCCTCCCCTTCCTCCTTCCTCCCCTCCCCTCCTCTTTCCCCTCCATTCCTTCCATTTTCATCCCCCCCTACCTCCCCCTGCCCTCCCCTTCCCCTCCCTTCCCTCCCCTTCCTATCCACCTCCCTTCCCCCCTCCTCTTCCACCTTCCCCTCCCCTCACCTTCCTACTCCCCTTCCCTACCCTCTCCCCTCCCTTTTCCCTTCACCTTCCCCTTCCCTTCCCTCCCCTCCCTCATAAATGGATTCAATTTCTTTAAATACAATCATAAATTGGTTACAGTTTCTGTCAAAACTAAAAAGTATAAAATAAAAATAAAATTTTTTTTTAAACATGCTTTTATTAAAATGCACTAAAAAGTAAAAAATAATTTTTTGAGGCACACCAGGATTTTCTTACAATTAATCATGTCTACAGAAATGGAAGCGCGGCTTCCAATCTTGGAAGGAAATGCAACAAGAAATAAAGAAATATATTTATTTTCCTGTAGGATTTCCCTCCATGTTTGGTGCCCACGCTTTTATTTTTGTAGACATGATTAATTGTAAGAAAATCCTGGTGTGCCTCAAAAAATTATTTTTCACTTTTTAGTGCATTTTATTTAAAAGCATGTTTAAAAAAAAATTTATTTTTTTTATATCTGTTACTTCTACTTTCATTTCATTCAGACAGATTTCATCCTTACAACACCACCTGTGGTAGTTTAAGAGTTGTTGAGAGGCTTGAAGTATGAGATAGTCTCATTAATTTTTCCTGATAGGACATTGGGGTTGTTATGGACAGGACTTGGGGGTTGTTGTTTTGGTAATCAAAGCGATGACGTCTTGGCACTAAATGTCCGTGAAGTCACCATTTATCCCATCGTCTCCATTCCCCAGTCTCTTTCTATGAGGAAATCTGATGTTTAGACCATGTATCCTATCCAGAAAATTTCTGGTTTCCTATCCAGAAAATTTCTGGTTTCCTATCCAGAAAAATTCTGGTTTCCTATCCAGAAAATTTCTGGTTTCCTATCCAGAACATTTCTGGTTTCTTATCCATCCAAATTTCTGGTTTCTTAGACAGTGAAAATTTCTGGTTTCCTGTGCCTTTACCTGCTCATTTCAGCTTAAGTCCATCTTTTCTTAGAAGTTCCAAAGTTCCTTGTCATTTATTCATCAGTCTTGATAAAACCGTTCCAGCGTTCCCAAGTATTCTCCGGAAGTGATTCATGTAGTGATCTTGCATCGTCAACAACAAGCAAGATATCTGTCCATGTCCTACTCTGACTTTCCATCAGAGATGTGCCCCAAACTAATGTGTGTGGCTTTTAAGTCTCCCAGACTATCATTCATTTGCCTGAACTTTTACCATAGCTGAAATACATACATACATACATATATATATATATATATATATATATATATATATATATATATATATATATATATATATATATATATATATATACACATACATATATACATATATATATATATATATATATGTATATATGTATATATATATATATATATATATGTATATATGTATGTATTATTATCACTTTTGTACGTGATTCATTTATCACACATTACACAGGTGAAAAATAAGAAACGGGGTGTAGGTCGAAACCGGTCAGGACCTAACCCCGTTTTATTTTAATGTATATATATATATAATATTTTATATATATATATATATATATATAGAACTGTGGATGTATGTATGTATGAAAATCTTCCCTTATACATGCATGGGGTGTGAGTCAATAAGCAGTAATGTAGCCTTATGCAATGTTTTTCAAATGTTATACAACTAGAACTGTGGATGTTCAGAAAATCTTCCCTTCGTCAGTTCTAGTTGTATAACATTTGAAGAACATTGCATAAGGCTATTGTAACCCACATTATTGCTTATTAACTCACTCCCCATGTATGTATTTGGAGGAAACCTACTTTTACTGGTTTAAGATCCAACTTCTATTGTAGCTTTTTTTTTTTTTTTTTTTGTAATTAATGCCTTGTCTACTCTTTTATATAGAGCCTTCCATTTATCCTCGAATTGGCATGTTTTTATTAAGGGAAATGCAGTTTTTACACAGGTTTTTTTTATCAACAATTGTTTCCCGTCTAACTTATTTTTTCAATATGTGCGGAAAATATTAAACAACAGCTTCATCCCAAAGTGCAAAATTCCAACTGTTCCCAAACTTCAAATCTGTACGAGTGTTCCATTTTTACATGATAAAACTTTTGGCCAAAACCTTTCTCAAATTATTTCTAGACATTATGGGGCCGTAAAAATTAATCTAATTCCAAAGAATCCTCTGAAGACTGGTTCTTTATTTAATACTAAAGACCGCTTAAGCGACCTTATGACGTCTGGGGTGATATATAAATGCGATTGTCCTCGGCGTTCTCGAGGAACTTACGTGGTTTGCACCCAGAGTTCGCGCCGATTCTCATAAAGGTGTGAGCTATCGAACGGGCAATAAATTGAGTAATAACGAATTTTCAAATATCTGAGAGCACGCCAAAAAATGTGATAGTAACATTGAATGTAATCAATTTAAAATCATTACAAGGGCCTCTTCCGAGATAGCGCTCTCTATTCTGGATCGCTAATTATCAAAGAGACAGTAACACAGTTGAATGCCCAAAACTTCTCCACCCTCTCTAACTGTCGTAACTGGCTCCTTTGCTTTTCCCTTATCCACATTCCAGTCGCCCTCCTTCTCCCTTCTATATAGGTTGGTACCTCCAGCAATGCATAATTTATCCTTATGTACAAATGTTTTTAAAGAAACTTTTGTATAGTTTATACTGTATTTGTATTTATAATTCACAATATTTATTCTTTTATTGCAGCCTTGAAAATGAGACTAGTTGTCTTGAATCGTCGGCACAAATAAAGATGTTTGGCGTACCAGTCTGTTTCCACTGCCCTCAATTCTAGTCTTGATATATATATGTATATATATATATATATATATATATATGTATGTATATATATATATATATATATATATATATATATATATATATATATATATATATATATATATATGTATGTATATGTACAGTATATACAATCATGAAGCTACAAATGTCGTTCAGTATCCAATTCACGCTACTTCGTGAATATCCCCGGTGGGGAATTGTCACCGAAGGGGAATTTATAAGTGATAAATGGATCGGTATTGCCGGGTCTCGATCCCTTGACACAAGTTACCTTCCAGCAACTCCAGTCGATGGTATACGGTGTGATAAAAATTTCATATATATATATATATATATATATATATATATATATATATATATATATATATATATATATATATATATACATATATATACATTATATATATATATATATAAATGGATATGTGTGTGTGTGTATGTTCCAGCATGACTCTGAAATGCATTGGGCAATTTCAATCAAGCTAGGTATACACTATCTGGAAAGAATACTGTGGGGGTAAGATATCACTGGCAGCAAAGTGGGTGGGAGTGGGAAGGTGGTGACATGTAAAAATAACTGAAAACAACAGATATTAGTGTCTGATTTGTAGTTATCAAGGTCGCTGATAATAATTGTGATGCTTCCAATGCCCTTTAAGTCCAAGTTCATCCCTGATGGGAAGGGAGGGGGTGTGAAATGTAAAAATAACCGAAAAATAACAGATATTAGTGTCTAAACCATAGTTTTCCAGGCCACTGGGATGAATAGTGACGCTCCCAATGGCCTTTAAGTCAAGTTCAGCCCTGATAGGAAAGGGGGTCGAGAAAGGTTGAAAAGTGGGTGACTTGTAAGAATAACTGAAAACAACAGATATTAGTTTCTAATCCATAGTTTTCAAGGTTGCTGAGATGAATAGTGACACTCTCTATGCCCTTTAAGTCCAAGTTCAGCCTCGATAGGAAGGGGATGTGAGAAGGGGTGGGAAGGGGAGAAATGTAAAAATCACCAAAAATGACAGATGGCGTCTAATCCATAGTTTTCCAGGTTGCTGAGATGAATAGTGACACTCCCAGTGCCCTTTAAGTCCAAGTTCAGCCTAGATAGGAAGGGGGGGTGAGAAGGGGTGGGAAGGGGGTGATATGTAAAAATGAGTGAAAATGATAGATATTAGTGTCTATCCATAGTTTTTGAGGTCACTGAAATGAATAGTGACACTCCTGATGCCCTTTAAGTCCAAGTTCAGCCCCAATAGGAAGAGGCATGAGAAGGGGTGAAAAATAAAATGTGAAAAATGACAGATATTAGGTTTTAATTCTTAGCTTTCGAGGTTGCAGAAATGAATAGTGACACTCTCAATGCCCTTTAAGTCCAAGTTCATCCCTGATAAGAATGGGGGGGCGGGTTGAGGAGTGGTGAAATATAAAATGTGTCAAAAATGCTGGGTAATGTAATTGAAGCAACTATCTTAACAGGAAAGGCAGGGAGAGAGAGAGTGTAAGAGGGAGAGAAAGTGAGAGAGGGAGAGTAGAGGGGGTGGTGGGAGAAGAAAGAGAGAGTGAGAGTGTATCGGTTGTCATTCAGAGTTTTCCCGGGCAGTGCCAGATTGGTGAGGTAATATATATATATATATATATATATATATATATATATATATATATATATATATATATATATATATATATATATATGAATAACTGAATCACGAGGATATGGGAGATGATGAATGTATAAATAAAGGAAAATACCATGAAGGGAAAAATGAAACAAATGAGTGGTTGCTATGCCCTTCAACTCATGGTCCTTTACTTAGCAGACTGAATAGAAATATAAAAATAAGGTTACAATATAGCTTGTGTAATTAACAGACGACATTCAGATATCCCTGAGGATAGGGATTATAAAGGAACAGATGCACCTGCAATCCAACACAATTGAAGAATTTGTGGACTTAGCAAAATAAAGGTAAATATTTGGGAGCCTTTACAAAAGATTAGGCCCCACAGCTTGGAAACAGGGGGAGGTCAATTATGGGTTATACAGGGGAAGAGACTGACCACCAAGAATGATCCTGGATTGAATAAGCTGATTACGCGTTTGTGAAAGTACAACACATTTTCTCCTTTTGGTAAACAATAACAAAATTTTCAAAATGATAATTAAAAAAAAAATATTAAACATACAAATACATAGAAGATATATATAAGGTAACTAATTAGTAATTAAGTCAGTGATTTTATCTAAAGATAAAATCACTGACTTAATTTACTTTATTGAACATTTTACTAATACAGGGGTCCAAATAGTACATGCTAGGGCTAAGGTTAAAATTACAGCTGGAAGTGAGCTGTATGATAGCAGATTCTAAAAGATTTCGTGAAGAGAAATCTTTTGATCTGGCAAATAGTGAACTGTCAGCCCAGTTTATCCTTTGAGAGTTTTCACTTAAATGAATGGATATTGCATTGGATGTTTGTCCAGTTTTGACAGAATATTTATGCTGTTTAATTCTCTTCTGAATCCTTACTGGGTTGACCTATATAAAAAGAAGAGCAGTCCAAGTAAGGAATTTTGTGTATTACGTTGTTGATTTCCTCAGGGCTATTTTTTATTAACATTCCTTTTAGTGTGTTATTACAGGAAAAAAAACAAGGTTGACATTAAAAGATTTTAGCAATGATTTTATGGTTGCAAAAGTACTAAAATAAGGCAAGCTAAGAATATTCTTAGGGGTTTCTTTCTCCATGTTACTTTCACTATAAAACTTTTTGTGGGCTTTATTATAGCAAATATCTAGTATATGTGAAGTGTAACATAAACTTGTCCCTATTTTTCTTATGCATTCGATTTCTCGTTCCAAATACTGGGGACTGACAATGCGCAAAGCTCGTAAAAAAATAGAAGAAAAAGTGGATATTTTGATATTTAGGTGGTGGCCTGAATAGAAATGGACATAAGTAAGTTATTGGTTGGTTCCTATAAATACTGAATTTGCATTGAAATGGTTCTCTATGTATTAAAACATCTAAGAAAGGGAGGCTATTGTCTTTATCTAATTCTAAAGTAAATTTAATGGGTGGTACCCGGTTATTCAAATTAGAGAGTAAATAATTACATCAAAACCAGTAGGCAAAACAGCTAAAATATCGTCAACATATCTATACCACTTTAAAGAAGTATAAATGATATTAGGTAAATATCGGTTTTCAAAAAATTCCATATACAAGTTTGAGAGGAGTGGGGATAAAGGGTTGCCCTTTGCCATACCAAATATTTGTTGGTAGAATTCACTATTAAAAATAAACTTGCAATCACAACTGCACAACCTAGTGAGTGAAATAATATGACTTACAGGTGGAGGTAATTCATGATGGATTAGTTCGTTACTAAGGTGCTCTAAAATAGAATCTATTGGGACTTAGCAAAAAGAGAACAAACATCAAAACTAATAAATCTATCAGTGGGGCATAAAGGATTTTGTTTAATTTATCAACTAAATCTAGTAAATTATGTATGTGAGAATCGGAGATAGTTCCAAGTAACGGAGACAAGAGGCTTGGTAATATATTTTGAAAGTTTATATGATACTGAGGCAACAATGCTGATAATAGGGGCGCATAGGATTACTTTCTTTGTGGGTTTTTACTAATCCGTACAAATAAGGTAACGAGGAAATTTTACTGATAACTGACCTATTAGTTCTTTTTTTTTTTTTTATCTTTAAGGGTTTTTCTCTGTACTATTGAATACAATCCACATCACAAAAGCTGATAAGTCGAATTGTATTGTAATTATAGATAAAGCTGACTGCACAGTCACGTGTGGAAGTCTTACTGGATGATGATACGACTTACAAAAAACTGACAAAAAATCCCCTCGATTAAGTCATAAAAAGTTTCAGTAGCACAGTGAAAAAAAACTTAAAGATAAAAAAGAACTAATAGGTCAGTTGCCAGTAAAATTTTCCTCATTACCTTATTTGTATGGATTGGTAAAAACGCGCAAAGAAAATAATCCTATGCAGCCTATTATCACCAATGTTGGCTCAGTATCATATGAACTTTCAAAATATATTACCAAGCTCTTGTCCCCGTTACTTGGAACTATCTCTCATTCTCCCATGTATAATTCACTAGATTTAGTTGATAAACAAAATCCTTTTTGCCCCACTGATAGATTTGTTAGATTTGATGTTTGTTCTCTTTTTACTAAAGTCACAATAGTCTATTTTAGAGTATCTTAGTAACGAACTAATCCATCACGAATTACCTCTACCTGTAAGTCATATTATTTCACTCACTAGGTTGTGCATTTGTGGTTGTAAGTTTATGTGTAATTAATGGTGAATTCTACCAACAAATATTTGGTATGACAATGGGCAACCTTTTATCCCCACTCCTCTCAAACTTATATATTGAATTTTTTGAAAAACGATATTTACCTAATATCATTTATACTCCTACAAAGTGGTATGGATATGTTGACCATATTTTAGCTGTTATGTAGGTCAATCCAGTAAGGATTTAGAAGTGGGAATTAAACAGCATAGGTATTCTGTCAAAACTCGACAAACACCCAATGTAATATCCATTCATTTAAGTGAAAACTCTCAACGGATAGATCGGACTGACAGTTCAATGATTGCCAGATCGAAAGATTTCTCTTCACGAAATCTTTTAGAATCTGCTATTATACAGCTTACTTCCAGCTGTAATTCTAACCTTAACCCTGGCATGCATTATTTGGACCCCTGTGTTAGTAAAATGTTCAAGAATGACTGTAAAGATAAAATCACTGACTTAATCACTAATTAGCTACCTTATATATATATTTTTTCTTTGTATTCGTATGTTTAATATATATTTATTTTTGAGAAATATTAATTTTGCAAAAATTGTTGTTGCTTACCAAAAGGAGAAAATGTGTTGTACTTTTATAACCTTATGTGATCAGCTTATTCCTTCCAAGGTCATTTTCGGTGGTCAGTCTCTTCCCCTGTATATTCCTTTAATTGACTCCTGCCTGCTTCCGAGCTGTGGGGCCTAATCTTTTGTAAAACCTCTCAAATATTTACCTTTGTTTTGGTTAGGTCCACAAATTCTTCATCTGTGTTAAATTCCAGGTGCATCTGTTCCTTTATAATCCCTATCCTCAAGGATATCTGTATGTCATCTGTCAATTACACGAACTTTATTGTAACATTTTTATATTTCTATTCAGTCTGCTAAGTAAAGGATCATGAGTCGAAAGGCCTAGCAACCACTCTGTTGTTTCACTTTTCCCTATACACACACACACACATATATATATATATATATATATATATATATATATATATATATATATATATATATATAAAAGTTTGAAAATTAAGAAAAAAGCTGTGGATGGCATCCGTGGGTCACCTAGAGACCTTATATGAAAATATGGAAAATTGAGAAAAAAAAGCTGTGGATGGCATTAAGAGTCATTAAAAGTTTTTAAACGATTAAGGTTATTTCAACTGAACATTACATGCTTGTAATAGGTCTGTACACGAAAAACAGTTAGATGTATGGCAAGAAAAAGAATGTAGATCGTTTGCTATATGACAGCTTCTGAAATATATTTTAAAATGCTACCGACGTGATTCAGTACTTGTCACTAGCAAATTTGACTCGTCGATAATCATAGTTAACGCGTAGTGCCAAGTTGAACTAAATCAGTCAGTCAGTCCAGTAGAAAATAAACCGGTGAAGGCTTGTGTCGAGCTGGATTGTACTCGGAAACACCCAAATGTCCATTGAGTAACTTTCTAACGTGCATTAAGATTATGAGGTATAGGGATTAGCCATTTCTTGTATCGGTTTATAAAATCCTTTTATCGGTGGAGATTTATTGAAATCCAAACGAATTTTTCATTTTATGAGGAAAAATTTTTGTTTTTGTTTTTTGTTTTTGTTTCTTTTACTGGTGCACAGATGTTTTGTTTAGTAACTCATACGGGACTTGATCGTCTTCTTCTGCTTCATTTTCTTGCATTTACAACTAAAGAAAAGTGCCTGCTTTTATATGTTGATGTAATATTAAACTTTATATTACGAATTTGACGAATAATGAATTTGCTCATAGTCATTAGCATTATTACAATATTCTCAGAAAAATCATGTAGGTCTTTTTATGGTGGGACATTTCTCAAATTGTAATTAACAGTCATTCCAGCGATACCTAGAGAAAATAAACCGTGGAAAAAATAATGGCTCAGCTGGTCTTAAATGGACTCATTCATTTGCTGTTGGCCTCAAAGGTTATCGTTTGCATACATGTATTTCCATGTAACCTTGGCTTTCAACCGCGTTCGCTGCAGTTTAAAATTCTTTTTGTGTTGCTGAGCCTGCGGTGGCTCTGCCTGATTTGCTGTGGAAATGAAGTCTTGGGAAATGATGTCATATATACATTTTTATAAATTATACATATGTATATATATATATGTATATATATATACATGTATATATATTTATTTATATATATTTATATATATGTATGTATATATATATATATATATATATATATATATATATATATATATATATATTCTGAACTGAAGATTTTGCTTTGTCCAGCATATCAAAATAGTGTTAGGAAATAAAGAAATTAAATTATGGTTATATGGACCTACAAATACAAATATACGCACAATTGCATATATGTTTACGTATACATACATACACACACACACACACACATATATATATATATATATATATATATATATATATATATATATATATATATATAATATATATATATATATATATATATATATATGTGAGAATGAAAAATAGAGAAAAATAGGAGGAAGAATGTTGTGAAGAGAAATAAGAGAGCAGATAGGAGATAAAGAGAAGGAACAGAAGAAAAGAGAAGGCGATCAAGCTAAAGAAGTAAGGAAGCGTCAATAGGGAAATTAGGGCATGAAAAGGAAGAAGGAAAATAACGGATTTAAACAGAGAAAGTTACTTAGCAAAATGCAAAGAATAAAAGAACAGATAAGAAAGCGAAAGCGAAGAAGAAATGGAAAAGGGAATGAAGTGATGAGAAGGAGGTTTCCTAAGCAATTCAGGTTTATGGACGTCTACCAACCCCATTGGACGTGACCCTCAGATAAGCCAATTAGCCAGGTCGTCCGAGTCTCGCTGATCGATCGTTGCCCGCACGTTTTCATTTGCAAGGTAGATGATGAACTCTCTCTCTCTCTCTCTCTCTCTCTCTCTCTCTCTCTCTCTCTCTCTCTCTCTCTCTCTCTCTCTTCATCATTTTTTATCACTGACTATTGATTCTTCATCTCTTTTCTAAAGCTCCTTTAGCTCTTTGCGCAACAAATCTTTTACCCTCAAATTGTTTCTCAACTTCTTAGTCTTGCCCTCTGAAATCCTGCATCTCTCTCTCTCTCTCTCTCTCTCTCTCTCTCTCTCTCTCTCTCTCTCTCTCTCTCTCTGAAGTCCTTCGTCTTTCTCTCACCCCCTCTCCATCTCTCTTGCCCTCTGAAATCCTTCATCTTTCTCCCCCCTCTCTCTCTCTCTCTCTCTCTCTCTCTCTCTCTCTCTCTCTCTCTCTCATACACTCAGAATGCATCTCGTTTAAAATCACTCTGCATAACCTATATCTCAGATCCTCTCAAAAATCAACTTAAAAGTTGTTAATCTTTTGCGCATGCTTCCGCGTTCTATCCGTTCACGAAAGGTCATTCATTGTTGAATGTATAAAGTGTGACCTTTTCGTGCGTGGGCGCGAGTTCCTTTAAATTCAGATTAATGTCATCAGTGAACCTCTTGGGTTGCCAGTGTAAATACAAGAGAATTATTGCTGCTGAAATGATGTGGCAACACATATTCATCTCCAGCGTTGCTTTAATTTGCCATTATCGTTTGGTAGATACAATTTATATATTAGGTTCATAGCTTCAATGGCTATGAATAGGTTTCTTAATAATAATATTAGAGCGTATTCGGATTATCATGTACATACAAAACCAGCTGGATGAGTGTGGAGCGTATTTTATATACTTTAAATACACAAAGAGAGAGAGAGAGAGAGAGAGAGAGAGAGAGAGAGAGAGAGAGAGAGAGAGAGAGAGAGAGAGAAAAGTAGTATTGATGAGTGTACATAGTCCAGAAAAATATGACCTAAATATAGTGTATATAGGGCTGTCAAAATCTGGGTGTAGTGAACAACAAAAGGGTGACTGTATTTTAGATGTTGTTGTTGTTGGAGCAAATTCTTGTTTAAATATGTTAGCAAAGTACTCGATTATTGAAAATGCATGTTACTAAATAGTTGTATAATTGATATTTGTGAAAAGTGAAGACAGGAGTGGCTAGAGGCATATCTGATCATTACTTGACTGATGAGGTAGAAATTTATAAAGAAGCTGAAACTGGAGAGAGTGGGTCGTAATGTGCCTGTAAATATTATTCAGACAAACGTGTTTGACAATAAAGAAATGAAAATAACATTTAATGTACAAATGTAATAAGAATGGGCTAAGTATTAAGACACAGAATTATAAGAATGGTTTATAAAATTCTGATTTGAACAAATTAAGTTTCTTGAATAACTCAGTAGAGAAATTGACAAAAGGAACAAAAATAATAATTGATGAAATGAGGAACTGCGTGTTTTAATAAACATAAGAACAGTACAGTAGTCAGGAAGAAAGTATGAAAGGAAAAGGAAGGCAAATAATGGAAATAGAGTGGCGAATATGTAACAGGTATGATAGGACGAATAAGTTGTTCTTCAAGGAATTAAATGCAGTGAGAATGGTTAATGATCAAATCAGGTCCAGAATGAGATACAAGTGGAGACGTGCTTTCTGAAGAGAATGCATTCATAAGTCGATTGAGTGAGCATTTTGAAGGTTTGTTGAATGCGGAGGATGGAGGAGAGGTGGAACTGAGTCATGTACTGTGCTGTTTGAGAAGGGACAGACAGACATTAGGAGGTAATGGCATTGCACGTGAGATGTTGGGCTTCAATGGTGTAAGAATGGTCGAGTGGTTAACTAGAATATGTCAGCTATGCCTAGATAAGGTGTAACTCAGATGTATAATTATTTTCTAGTGTAAGGTTAAGCAAATGGAAGAAACTGTAGCAATATTAGCAGCATAAGTTTACTTATTATATTAAGGCAGGTGTATGCTTAGATTTTTGAATGACAAAGATTTTTAGGGAAGAACAATAGTGGTTTACGCAAGAGAGGTGTGTGACCCAAATTCTTGTTATAGAATAGCTTTGTTAGAAGCTTGAGAGTAAAATGAAAAGGTTGTATGTGTCAAACATGGACATAGAAAACGCACGCCCTTATTTGCTATGTGGAATGTTGAGGTCGTATGATATAGAAGATATGTAGTAGAGAATAATTAAATGTTTTTTTTTGATGAAGGGAAATTATATATTAGAAAAATATGTAGACAGAGGAGTGAATAGTTTGGTGAAGAAATGGGTGGAGTTTGCATGGTCATTTTGATACCATTGTTGACGGAACGATTGGAAAAGTCAGAACAAGTGTAAAGTCGTGAAATGACTGTGAAACGAGAGATTTTTTGCAGATGACACTGAACTGATTGGGAACAGTAAAGAAAAACTGCAGAAACTCTTCCAAGGGTTTGAAAGAGTTTGCAAGAGGAAAAGGTTTAGGGTAAATAAATATGGCCATGGCCAGCAGTAAAGTTATAAAGGTGGATGGAAATCAAGCAGATGGAGGAGAATCGATGTTAATGTGGGTGGGGCAAGATGATGATAGGACAAAATAAGACATTTTGAAGGGAACTGGAATGTCTCTGGAAATTGGTTTCATTTTGCTCACCCATCATTACGGAAGTGAAGTTGGGATGTTGAGAGTGAGTAAAAAAGAAAAACGTTGTCACTAAGGGGAATTCTTAGTGTAATATATTTGGCATACCTAGAACTAAAATTATGATAAGTTTTATATACACTATATATATATATATATATATATATATATATATATATATATATATATATATATATATATATATATATATATATACTACAGAAAGAGAAAGAAATGATTGTCAGCGTGAAAGATAAAATAGAGATGTAGTTGATTCATCTCGGCATTTAGTTGTAATTGATGAAAGCAAGATGGGAGAAGAGCAGTCACCGACAAGGTGAAGCAGCGAAGGTAGTGAGATCGCTTCAAAAGTCAGATGTCAGATGAGGATTTAAGAAACAACTTTGATGCTGAGACTAACTGTGAAATTTTATGCGTTGGTTGTAAGAGTAAAATCTCTAAAGATACGATATGTACAGAGAGAGAGAGAGAGAGAGAGAGAGAGAGAGAGAGAGAGAGAGAGAGAGAGAGAGAGAGAGAGAGAGCTACTCAACATCTTTATAGATGAAGTTATGCGACAGGTCAAAGAAAGACAGTGCTGATAAGGACGTAAAGTTGTTGGAGAAGAAAATGAGTCGTGAATGGCGCAGAGAATGGTTGATGTTTGCAGGTGATGCGGTGCTAATCCTTTTTAGTAGTAGAAATTACATAAGCAGTCAAAGAATTTGAAATTGTATGCAAGAGAGCGTTTATTGCTAAACGTAAGCAAGAATGATGTTTTTAGGATAGTTAGAAATAAGGAAGATGGAGTGGTAATTGTCAGTGTGGATGGTAGAGGAATGGAAACTGTTGATCTGTACTGGTGTTTTGGAGAAAAATAGGATGAGAGACCAAGTCGCTTCCTGAACAGGTGGAACAAGAAACGTAGCAGTTTGTGTGCAAAGACTGGGAAGCGTCCCTTGACGCTAAGGTAGGATTGTATGAAAGGATGAAGCAAAATCTCCTCTCGGTAAGAGAAATGTAGGTGTAGCGAGCGAATAAGAACTGAATGTTTGAAGCAGTTGACAGAAATGATGACGTATTGGTATAAGAACTGAATGGCGATCAATATGCAGACACGTATAAACCGTGAAAAGGTTAATGTAGGTGAAATATTTGATCAGTAATTTGAAATTTTTGGGTCAGGTGGAAGAATGGAGGTCAAAAGGTAGGAAAAAAATGTATAATTGGAGGTATTTGGCGACGAGAGATTAAAACCTAGAAAGGGGTTCGACGTGCTGGTGGTGAGTGTTCTGTGTAGGCGGATGAAGCGACCATACACACACACACACACACACACACACAAGGCTCTTGCCCATGCAACCATTTTATTGCATTAAGTGGTACTTGAGTGCAGCTCTTAAATACTTCCCCTCAAGAAAGCGGTGTTGTGTTCCTGCATATCCTCTAATTACCCGAATTTAATTAACATCATTAACCCCACTCACTTGCATGTTTAATCCTCATTTGTCGAGAGGCTAACTCCCCCACCACTCCGATGAGATTCCTCTCTCTCTCTCTCTCTCTCTCTCTCTCTCTCTCTCTCTCTCTCTCTCTCTCTCTCTCTCTCTCTCTCTCTCTCTCTCTCATCTTCTGCACCTTGTAATATTGGTTGGAGAATCATTTATTTCCTCTATAACAAAAGTTTGCTTCTCCTCTCTCTCTCTCTCTCTCTCTCTCTCAAGTTTTCTGTTTAGCGTAAAATTATCATACTGATCACTCCAGTCGGAAAATCTCAGCCTATAATTATCAAATAATAAGCAAAATAATTTCATGCAATGTAATACGGCTCAGGCATGTCGACGGCATAATGTTTATTTGGCCGTAGACCAAAAATGCGAATAACTTTCTTTGGTAACTTACGTGAAATTGTCTCAGAAATTGTCTCAGAACATTACGCAAAGTGTAGCCTTGAGTATACTGATGATGACATAGTTTTAATTAGGAAGGTCAAATCTCAAATCTCACTGTGCCAGTCGTAGAAAATGTGAGTGACCCGAATAGTTCTTAATGGTCTCTTAATACTCTCAAGTGGTCACCATAGAAGTTCTTCTAAAACTCATATAGATCATCCAAAAATGAATCCACTGGATCCGCCTACTTGCCTCCGGAACTATTGACAATCCTCGCACTTTCTCCAGGTGACCTGTTCAATACCCAAATACTGAAATGATCTCATTGATTGTTTACAAACTTGCACTCTGGATCACCCTGGTAATAAAAATTACTGTTGGTATAGATGAAAATATGTGAACTGTATTGTATAAATATTCCAAAATCGTTAGACTATGAGGCTTTGTTCGATAGATTGAAACCTTATGTCTTAGCGCAAAGGATGAAGCTTAAGTTTCCTCAGACCACAAGTATTTTGAAGCTTTCATTGCTTACTCAGCCAGTGCCGTTGTAGTCGAACTTTTAATCCTTTTAAGGAAAAAACAGACCTTGAGAACAAAGATCATTGATTCCTTTTAGGACTTGGAAGAGCAATATGATTTTATCGCATTATTTTAGCATACAAAGGGTTGTCTAACTTCATACGAGCCTTAATCTCGAAAAGGAGATTGGCAGCATTCCACCACGGAAGACTCAACGGTAAAAACATTCTAGTCAAGACAGGTCAGTGATATTCAGGTAGCTTTATTGACAAACTTCAAATCTCCAGATTAGAATATTAAAGAAATAGATCCTTTAACTCCAAAAGAGGACAGTATTCAGCAAAAAACATTTGTGACTTCTCAATGGAAGTCATTTTAAATAAAGGCCCTAATCTTGTTTATGCAATTGAGAAATCGGGTGGGAGGTCCAGCAACAACTTTTTGACATCTTTCAATATTAAGAAATTATAAAGGAAGCTTAGATAGTGCTTCCAGTTGTTTAAATATGTCTATACTGAACTAGAGTGTAAGCAAACACAAGTGCTATATCTGTTCAAAGAGCATGATCTTGTGGGTCAATGTCTGCTCATAGGTTTTGCTTTCAGTGTAAAGGTAGGCATCCCCTAAATTCAAGGATTTGCCTCCAGTATGATTTGAGACAGGATGTAATGAAAATTGAAAACAGAGAAATTAGCATAGGTAGTGCTAAACACAACCTGATGGGGCCTAGTAAAAGCAATGAATCAACATATGTCTCCATGATCAAGAACTCTACAGGCAACTTAGAATGTAAGGGAATGAGACCCATCTTGGGAAGTAAATAAAAACAAACTTCAAGCATGTGCAAAGGACTCAGTCTTTTAGCTTGGTTCCCCTGCTGCATCTACATTTTCTCTTAAATCTGGCTTTCCTGCTGAAACTGAATCCTAACCCAAACATCTTGAGTTCAATACTCTAACTGACTGAGATGCTTCTCTACAGTAAGTATGTCCAGTGAAACTGCAAGGATCTGCGAGATAAAGCAGAACAACTCAAGTTTATGCCTTATGATCATAATCCAGGTGCTGCAATTAGTGTTCAAAAGTTTTTAGTGCATTCTATCATAAACCTGAATGATCATTTGCAAGTTGTGGCTGTTAATATAAATTTAACAGATAATTCACCACCTGCTCCCTTTAACTTGCTCCTAATTAAGGCTTCAGTGTAAATGAAGTTAAATAGTTCAGCCTGTACCTCCATTCCTACTGCTTAGCGATTATAATGCTCATAATCATTTGTGGGGTTGTGAGGTGTTGGGTTCTTCAGAGAAAATAGGAGATATTGTTAACGATTCACTTTCATACTATCTTTGGTAATCAACCATGCGTATGCTCTTCTATCGTACAACTAGATTTTTTATGGTTAGTTGATGAATATTTGAATGGAAGTAACTACTTTTCATTTTAATTAAAACATTAAAAATATCAATTACTGAATCTCCTTCTAAATGGAAAGTTGAGGAGGTAGACTGGAGAAAATTCAGGCAGGTTGTTGCCATGGACACAGAATGCGAGTCTTCCATCTCTCAGATTAAGGCTTGAGATTATTATTATTGAAGAAACGTAGAAAAGCACTAAAGGGAAAATTAATTTTCATATTACCAGTGTGGAACTAAACATGTAGTGTTCTCAGAATAGTGAGTAAAAATAATACAGAAAAAATAAAGGTAGTGGCTCCTCTCAAACAGATATGCTTTTAAAAATGATTAAGGGAGAGCCATGGTTGTACTAAGTTAATGGAATCAATTAAGGCCCTAATGTGAGATGTTTGGAGAGAGAATATAAAGCACAGTGGCTAAGTTTGTTCTGTCAGCCTTAACAGTCTTGAAAGTGATAATACCTGGATCAGCGGTCTTGTTGAAATTACTGAGAAATTAGGCCAACATTTTTTAAAATCTAGATCTTAAAGAGCGGTTCTGCCGAGTTTTAAAGAATTTGTGAATCTCAGATTGCTTTAGATTTTAGATTCAATGACAAGTTGATATATGTAAAGTTGAAGTTTTCTCTTTAGGAATTTAGATATGCTGTCTTCAACTGAGGCCACTACCCCGCCGAAGATTTAATATTATACGAAATACAAAAATCTCCGCCAGAAAATGCTAACATCTTTCTTTTTTAGAAATCATAAATACAATTATGGGGCACTTGTACACTACCTAAGAACTGAAAATTGGCCTTATCATTCTAGTTAGGAAATCCAACAAGGATGCCTTTGAATCCCAGCTACAGGCCAGTTGCTCTATCCAGCTGTACTTGTAAGCTAATGAAAAAGATGATCAAATCCAGGCTAGCTTGGAATTTTTGAATCTGAAACTTTGATATCTAATCCCCAGTTTTTGTGGGGGCGTTCTTTAATCATAGTTCTAAGGTTTATGATGCTACCTGGCAACATGGTATAATCCAACAACTGTAAAAAATGTTTATTCATGGCAGCATGATGAGATCCAGTGATTCTTTCTTATAGGTGAGATTCATATAAGTAAGAGTGGGAAACGCTCTTTAGGCTTTGCATTCAGGAGGAGGAAATTCCACAGGGGACTATCCTTAGTGTTACATGTTTTGATGTAGCTAATAGCAGCATCGTAGAGGCAGTTAATAGCTACAGCTCTCCTGTAAAGTGCGCTATTTGTTGATGACTTGGCAATCAGCTGCACTAACTATGAGGCCAGATCAACCTGAAAACTTTCACGAAATTTTGCCAATTGCATCAGTAAATGGGCTGATGAGCAGGGTTTAAAATTTTCACTGGCCAAGATTGTCACTGTCCGATTTACCAGAAGTAGATATACAATCGTTCACTTTTAAGGCTATTATTTTATTATGAAGAGGAAGTGAACTGAATCTAAATTCATATGGTCTAGGCACACTGATGGCCCGAAATTGAAGGTCAGGAGAACTTTGAATATTTTAAAAACTAGATGATAATTGGGGGAACCTATAAGAATGTATTATTGAGGTTGTATGGTTTTCAGGTATATTTGCATATAAAGCTGTGTGTAAAAAGCAAGAACTTGATATTGTATGCAGCATGAACCTTAGCAAGTGCTGAACGGTATTTAAAACTTCGACTGTTGAAAGGATTTAAATGGATGCTAATGAATTACCACTTGATTTAGAAAAGGGGGAGTTGAGCCGTCGGTACTTGTGTAGAATTAATCTCCCATAGATGTCTTCAAAGACGCTGCCGACTCAGATTTAATGGGCGAAGGTCATCCAGTTCTTTTCAGATTAGATTAAACGAGCACCTTAATGACATCGCTTTCAAGAGGCAGAAAATCCAGGGAGTTAACTCATCTCATATCCTAATTTGGATCTTACCTGATTATTTCATGTGTCAGAAATCCTTCTCAAACAACATAATTGACAGCATTGCCTAAGGCTCTGGAACTCATTTAATTAGTAAAGTAAAATTCTGTTACGTATACAGTGACTCACAGCGTTTTAGATTCCATGTAAATCGTTACATTTGCACTTTTTAGCCCAAACAGCTCAAGAGTGGCTCTTTTACATTTTTTGTGAACAAAACTGTTTATTTCTTTGGGATCCGTCTCATGTGGGAATTCCCGTTAGTAAGGCAGCAGACAGTGAAGTGAAAAGACTCCATTTAAATCATGGTTATGCAGTAAAAAGTGTCTCACACTCTGATGTCTTGAAGGTAGCAGACTGTCTCCCACCTTGTCAGTGATAAGAAATATAAGATCATTAGAGTTAGTATTAGCCCCTACCTACAATCATTAATAGCAACCAAAAGGCAAACGTTAATTCAGTTAAAAACTGGACATACCCACCTCACACACATCTATGTATATCAGGTGGTGGCAGTGGGCTTGTGTGTGTTCTTTGTCACTGGTTACTGGACTTTTTACAAAATTCATTCCTGTCTCCATTGCCGTGACTGAGGTTGATGGCGTCCCCGGTCAGTTTTGTAGGCTAGACTGGGCCTTAGAACATTTTCCTTGCTGGTAATTATATGATGGTATGCGTTAAAAAGAGTACTGATTGCTAAGTGTGCTGGTTTCCTTTTTCCCCTCCCCCCAACAACTGTCGACTCACAACCAAGGTACGCAATTCACTGCCTTGGTCACCAGAGGCATACTGTAATTTCTGGGAGCGCCCCCACCCGGCCATTCGGTCCGCATCGTCCGGGCCAAGATCTAGATCTTGGTCCGGGCATTCACTTGTGAGCGGACGCGCCATCTCGTGGTGTGTGAGGCCAGGGGAGTGTGGTTGGTGGGTGGGTCTGTGGAATTTCAGTTTGAAGTTATGGGTAGACCCATATGCTTCCGTGCACTTTACAAACGAAGAGGCTCCATTTAGTCCAGTTTTCAATGAGCCAGATTGAACACAAATGCATGCATAATCTTCCATCAGTTAACGATAGGATAAAACTTATGTTGTTTTTTATCCAATAAGTCATCGAAAAAGAATGTCAATAGATATATAACTAGTGGTTTAATAATCCGTATATAATCTAAAGTTTACAACAGAGAATTCTGTTGTATTTTAAAAAGCATTCAGAAGAGTAGACTTTGCGTGAGGGAAGTAGAATCAAGAGGATTGATGCATTTCGGAAGGTTTCTTTAAAAGCTGTTATCATAAAGACTACTTCACATAATCAAGTTAACTGCTACCTCATGTCAGGTCAGGCTGTCATGGGAAGGAATATCCATTGTTTTGGGATGGAAATTGTTGACCCACCAGGCCACACAGGGTTTATGGACACCAATCCAAGTACTGATCACAGACCTAGCGCTGCCTAACTTCTGAGATCTAAAGACCTAAGGTTAATGTACTGTTACAATATACGATGTATATGTACTTGGAAGTGATTGCTAGTGGGAGTAGGTCATGTTTCTGCGTGCTGTTTTGTCCGTTAAAAATATATATCGATATTAGATGAACGAATTTGGCAAATGTTGCTATTGTTTATGATGAGCTGACATCTTGTTGCTATGGAATTCATATCTTTTTTAGCGACCGAAACCATGCTTTCCGGACTGCAGAATTTCGTGGCATTCCTTGCATATTTCAGTTTTATTGTTCGAGTACAATAAATGTATATTTTTAACGGTATCACTCCATTCATTCACTTATGAAACGCTTGTTGAGGAAAGGCTTCTTCGTTAGATTATTTATGTGAATGACTTGTAAGTTTGCATGCTTTCGCAAACGGAGAGAGAGATAGAGATTGTTAGGTGGTATTTTGTTTGGGTATAAAATATCTCTATAGTCGAGAAATGAAAATCTACCTTGACAGCGAATAGATCTCAGTGCACCAGAAAAGCTAAACAATAACTGCTTTTATCCTCCAATCTTTAGAAGCCTTCCAGGCTTTCTTTTATGCTAGCTTCTCGTGGACCATTGTTGAAGTTATCAAGAGGGCCATTGTGAGGTAGAGGTTAGCCTGCACCCAGCGCCAAGATCCGTATGCAGTTCCACTTTGTACGACAGAGGCAGAATCGCAAAGGAAAAGCTGAACTCGAATGAATTGCCGAATGTAACCTCTCTCTCTCTCTCTCTCTCTCTCTCTCTCTCTCTCTCTCTCTCTCTCTCTCTCTCTCTCTCTCTCCTGATTCAAGAATTATTCCTCTGTCCAGTTTTGTAATAATTTCACGTAAATTATTTTAATGTAACCGTAGTACGGTATTAGTATTCTGTTGATGTATTTAAAATATTTGTGATGGTAGTCCAAGCTCAATAGCTATGGTAATAAAGATATCAGAAAAAAAATTATTTTGTCCTGATGATAATTAAAAGTCATTGCTATATCAATAATGGAATGGTAATCAATGAAATCCTCGAAACTGTGGTAGGGAGTTACGGCACTGTAGATGATCACTGTTCACCGTACGTGGATATCCTTGGTCGATAGAGGCCAGAGCATCATATCTAAAGTATGAACATAAATTCCTGAATGCGAGCCAGCTCTTAAGCTGGTGATTTAAGGTCGGCAGGAAAGAATATAAAAAATATAGAATATCCTTTGGTTTTTTTATTTTCTAAGTCATTAACTGATTCATAATAGACTAGAAAATCTGTTTCAAGGCTTGTATTAGAATGAATAACTATTGTATATGTGATCTTACATCCTTCGCTTTCAAACTATCGTTTTAATTATTTTTAGCTAAGGTTTTGTAGTTAGCATGGTATACACGTTTCTTTTAGTGACGGTAGCGTGAAGCGAAAACAGTCATTGGAATGGTCTTCAGTAATGATTATCCTGTAGCCGAGATTACATGTGGTGTCAATCTGGTGGATTAACTTGGGGTGTTGGAGGTTGCTTGATCAGTTATGTGGAGGTCTCAGAGCTCATTGCCCCTTGAAGCATCATCAGTCATCAACGTTAAGGTTGGATTTTGAGTTCGTCGACTCTTGCTTCGAAGTTGGAGGTTTGGTTTTGTCTGGGCTACGTCTATATTTGAATTTCGAAGTTTTTTTTTTAGCTAAGACCAATTAGAAGAGGGTGAGACTGTTAATGGTCAAAACTCCCCTGTCACTCCTATATATGGGTATTTCCCATCACCCCTACTGCTTGGTATTTTCCCCATACAATTTATTAAAAAATTCCGTAAAAACAGAAACAAATATATATATATATATATATATATATATATATATATATATATATATATACAGTATATATATATATATATATATATATATATATATATATATATATATATATATATATATATATATATATATATATATATATATAATTACTAACAGGGCCTCATTCAAACTGGATGGTATCTAGTGGAGATGTTTATTAAAAAAACTTACAAGCTTCCTATGACAAACAGTCATACAATGACCAGACACGTAGTCCAGCTGTATTTATATTTGTGTGCTTGGTTCTTTAATCCTTTCATTGCCCTCCTCCCTCCTCCTCCTCCTCCAGTGTGACCCCGCCCTCGTGACCTTGGCCTTTCTTTGCCCACACCTTCTTCCAGGTGTAACTTTTTTTTAATAAATATCCCCACTAGATACAATCCCCTTTGAATGAGGTCCTGTTAGTAATTGTACTAATGCATAGAACAATTGTGTATGCGATAAAGTTTATATATATATATATATATATATATATATATATATATATATATATATATATATATATATATATATATATATATTTACATCTTTCCCGAGTTTAATGCTGATAATTTGATGGAATCTTCTTACAGGAACTCAGTTTGATGGGAGCACTTCAGAGTTTCTCGAGCTATGAAGTTGTTCATTCTTTATTTCAAGATATGTCATAAAAAAAGAGAATGTTTCAAATAAACAGTAATGAATCCGATTATGAGAAGGCTGGTAAATATCATCGTGATGCTGGAGATGGCATTGAAGAAAGAGAATGCTGATAAAAAGATAACTTACGGTAATTTTTTCCATTATAAATATATTATATTTCTACGTATAACTCCTTGTTTTCTTTTCCCCAGTCTTCTTATTCGTTAATAAAGCAGGCACCGAAGTCAGTATAACAAACAAAAAATCTTACACTTTTCCTCGGAGGAAACGGGTTCTTAAAAATGAGAAATGAGGCAATGAGAGCCTTAATGGGTGGTTTTTGTTACTGTAGTTATAAAAGAAATGATGGATTGGTCCCCTTTTCACCGAGGAGAATGCCCATTGTGAGATTTCAAAAGCTAAGACCTCTGTATTGTTGACTTGTAACAGAAGGATACGACTTAGGAAAGCCGTACATTAATGGAACTATCATTTTACTTTGCTATGTTGAGGAAAGAGCGATGTTTTGTTTGCATCCAGAAGTTATGTAAGCCTCCACGAGCGGCAGGTAGGGTGTACGGTCTGCACTCTACAAATGTCTGGAAATGTTGCGCGATATGAAAGCGCGGTATCCAGTCTTGGTTTGCCGTTTGGCGTTCCGTCCTTTTCACCGGGACATTTACACGTTTCTCTCTCTTTCTCTCTTCCAGCCAGTTTTCTTGCTCTTCCGTCTTATATCTTTCATCCGTGTCGTTTTTTTGTAACTTCCTTATACACTTCCTTTCATCGTAACAGGAATTGTTTTCAATCTTTACGTTATATTTCAATTGTGGTTTGAGCTATTTGAAGTTGACTTTTTATTTTACCATTATTTTTGCAGACAAACTGGGACTCAAATATTTAAATGGGTATGTTGTTGTATTATGTAAGTGTGTTTGCAATATTGGGATTTTTATTTTAGTGAATTTCTGGAACTTTAATGAATATATATATATATATATATATATATATATATATATATATATATATATATATATATATATATATATATATATATATATATATATATATATATACATATATATATACCTGTATATATAAATATGCAGGTAACGTTATTTTAAATATTTTATCCTTTGGATATCGTCAGCGGCATCTGCTATCTATGAGGAGCGATATTGCTTTTCATATTCCCTGTGCTGTAATATTTTTATATTCCCTGTCATAAGTATAATCTTTAACTGTACCTAACAGAAGACTTTCCTCTACCTGCTCATTAGTGCAATTGTGCCGTAAAATTATGCATTTTGACATGACATATTTTGTACTAAATGTTTACAGGTGAATTTGCCCTCTTTTATGAATACTGTACATCTTATTGGCACCTGGGTTACAGGTATATATTTTTTCGGAGTGATTGCTGAGCTCTTGGATTTATGCTGCGTTATGATAACTCTTAAAAGCTAAATTGTTTCCTTTCATATAATGTGACGTTGTCATGTGCAAAGTATGCACTATTGTGTATGTTCTGATCTCAGTGCTGTGCTAAGAACCAGTTGTTTACCTAGCAACGGGACCTACAGCCTATTGTGGAATCCGAACCACATTATACCGAGAAATGAATTTCTATCACCAGAAATAAATTCCTCTAATTCTTCATTGGCCGGTCGAAAACTCGAACGCGGGCCTAGGAGAGTGCTAGCCGAGTACGATATCGATCCATCCAATGAGGAACTGGAAGGCGGACGACCTCATGTCCCCACAAGTAGATGGTGTTATCCTCCAGGTATTGTGGCTCTGGCCTGTTTTGCTTGCAAGTCATCAGTAATTCTTGGCGTGTGGCATGTGCCATAGCTGATACAGTTGGGTGAACGTATAATTGCAGTTATGGGTGACTTCAGACGTTTGCGCATGTCGGATGACAAAATAAACATACCTGTAAACTGCTGCCCCTCTAATTTTCTGCCGGTCCACTCATCTGTATCTATACACTATAATGAACCATGAGGTTATGATAATCTCTGAAAACAATGAAATACAGATAAACTTTTATATATATAAACTAATTTGGATATGTAAAAAGCAAAAAGCCATATCGTAGTACACTCTTCCCTTCATAAGTTTGAGAGAGAGAGAGAGAAACAAGTGGGCGAGGCTAACTCTTGAGCTAAGCCAAGGACAGGTGTTCGGATGTCTGCGACGAATGTTGAGGAAATTGAAAAAGTTCAAGAGTAAATCGCCTTAATCAATAAATTCTGGTACTTCATTATATTTTCCAAAATTACCGGAGGGTCTAAAGCATGCTGTGCCAAAATATCAAGAATGTGTTACAGCTGATATATAAAAAGATATTCAAGAAAACCTATGCGATAACGGGCTTGAAATGCTGAGTAGAGGGCTGCAAATTGGTATGTTGATCAGCCACATTCCAATCATCAAATATACCAAATTGCAGCCCTCAAGGCTCAGTAGTTTTTATTTTATTTAAGGTTAAAGTAAGACATGATCGTGCGTCTGGCATCGCTATAGGTGCCAACACCACACGCCACCACAGACCCGTGGTTGAAAGTCTCATGAACCGTGGCTGAGAGTTTCATCTGCCATAGCTGAGAGTTTCATACAGCATAATACGCTGTACAGAAAACTCGATTACGCCGAAGAAACTAAGGCGCATTTTTTTACTTGCTAAATTTATATAAATTGCCATCCAAATATTAGGCGTAATCATCCAAAACTAGCTTTTAATAAGATGTTCTAAAGAATTATAAAATTATGGAATGAAAGGAAAGTATTCCCTCTCCGGGAACCAATGTAAGGACTTCTTTTATATGCATAATAAATATTGATTTGTTTTAGAAAACAATTTTTGGAACTCTCTACTTCAGTGTTTTGATGTGTGCTGCGTCATTCAGTTCGTTTCATAAATATACTTTTATACTCGATGCGATATAACTTTGCATTTATTTCATAGATAGAATTATCCTCGCAGTAAGTCAAATGTCTCTCTCTCTCTCTCTCTCTCTCTCTCTCTCTCTCTCTCTCTCTCTCTCTCTAACGTTAAGTCATTTCCTTTATTGGCACTTGCCATTTCTCTCTCTCTCTCTAACAGTCATTTCCTTTATTGGCACTTGCTATTTCTCTCTCGCTCTAACAGTCATTTCCTTTATTGGCACTTGCCATTTCTCTCTCTCTCTAACGGTCATTTCCTTTATTGGCACTTGCCATACTTCTCTTTTGTTCCCATCAGCACTTTCATCACCACTATTGTCTTCGACCAGAATTCTACGTGAGGGAGTCTTCAGCATACATACACAAATTTCCGAGACAAAGGGAATTCTTTTTACGGCTGTTCATTTTTGTTTTATTCGTCTCGTTTTTAACGGGAAAAATCATTTGCGGCCCTAATTATGGTTTTTGATTAATTTATTCCCAAACTATAGTATTTATATTCGTTTCCCTTGTCAGTCTTTTGTGCGCAAGTTCATACAGTAGTTTGTTTTTCGTCATAAATAGCGTGTTTTTTAATTGCCTGCATGCATACTCAACACTATATATAAATATATATGTTATATATATATATATATATATATACATATACATAGCCATATGTAACGTGTATGTTTTTATGTCTTCCCGTGACATATATATTATATAATTATACACACATACATATATATATATATATGTGTGTGTGTGTATTGTTTATGTCTTTCCATGAGCGAACGGTCTTTTGACATCAGTCCTCACTGCAGACTTTTTCTAGGCGTCAGGGTATTTAATTCTATGGCTTCACGTTATGGTAAGACATAAACAACTAACTAGATCGGTTTTGTCAGTATTATCAAATAACGGATGCGCAGCCCAGTCAAAAAGAAAACTGACGAATCTTACAAATCTATACCGACGACGATAGAGGAAGGCCCGGTTATCTGTCAATGCCTGCATTACTGGTTGCATAGTAGGAGGAAATGTGCAAATCTCACAGGAAAAACTACATCGGGCACTCTGCAACTACCTTTCGGAGGCTTATGCTTGCCCATAAAAACCAGTGGACCATTTATCAATGTTTTGTAGATGCCCACGAAAGGAAACCATTCCTACTAGAGCTAATCAAAGGCAGGCAGGCCATCCACAGAGAAAACAACTGCAGTCGCCTTTAACAGCCGTAGCTATGAGCATCGCCACCCACAAACAGACTCTAAGGATTCAGAAAGAATCGGATCACTTATTCCCCTCGAGTTCGAGGAGGAGGAATACGTGAGCCATCGGGGACCGGGCGCGCCGCGCCCCTCAAGGGAACGAGGCTCCCAGCAAAGCCCAGGTGGCATTCTCTCTGAACCGTCTGAGGCCCTGAATGTATCTATGGCTGACATCTGCAGATATGTCTTCAAATTTTGTATTATATACACTTATATAACTCATGTAGGCTACGCATATGCATACACAACAAACATATTTGTATTGTGCGCCACCTATAGTAGCCTTCATGTATTTTTAGAAATGCGCCCTTATACATTTCCACTTTTTTGTGCACTATTTTCAACTATAGACATAAGACTTTATAGAATTACAAATACAGTTTTATTTAACTATTATGTATATTGTACGATAATTTCAGTATGTATTTAAGAGTATATTTACAATTCTACTCGGCTTTCCTTATGTGCACATTATTATACCTAAAGCTTCGATCCGGAAAAGTTGTTCATCCATTAATCCCGTGACCACCGTGCGGATGGAAGAGTACATTGGTGAACCTGTGGCCTGGATAACGACTGGTCGAGCGATTAATGGATGAACCACTTTTCGGGATCGGAGCTTTAGGTATAATGTGCATATAAGGAAATCTGGAGTATTTTCCACTAGAAACTCCCATGACATGAATATTCCTGCAAAAACTTACTGAGGCTACTGAAGCAAGCTCTCTCTCTCTCTCTCTCTCTCTCTCTCTCTCTCTCTCTCTCTCTCTCTCTCTCTCTCTCTCTCTCTCTCTCTATATATATATATATATATATATATATATATATATATATATATATATATATATATATATATATATATGTATATATTATTTATACTTATATATATAATGTGTGTGTATATTTGTATGTGCTGGTGTTAGGGAGCTTCAGACATATTTTAAGCAAGTGTTTTAACGTATTATAAGACAGACGTTGAGTTTATCCCAAGAAAAATTCTTGTAATTAAAAATTTCTGCTCTTGTTTTAGCAAATATCCAAGCTTATGCTATAGAATGTTATTTAAGGATAATAAAAGCATATTGATAACATTTTCTAAGTTAACCTTAGGAACTACGTACGTTTTTTTTTTTTTTTTTTTTTTTTTAAAAATGTTGAACCGTATTTGCAAGTAATAGGATTAACATCTAAATTCATTTAAAGAAAGTGAGGCCTTGACAGACATATGGCACACAAACTTGCTTGAGATGATAATCGTATCATGTGTCCTTCTTTTATAGTTCATCTTCTCAGAGGAGAGGTATCCAGAGAAAGAGGGCCAAACAAACAGATAAATACAGAGACGGAGAAAGGTAGAAGGAAAGATGTGATTAATGTCTCCTTTGGTCCAAAGGAGGATCGGCTGAGGAAAGGCTATTCAGTCTGTTTCACACAGAGGCAAAGATTGAGTCTTGGGATAGCCGTATGTGGTTTCATGGTGTATTGATTCATTTGTTTTTTTTATGTACTAGTAGTTTTTAGTAGGTTTAGTTGTACGATTATACCGAGTCACCAATCCTGTTGCCTAGATGAGTGGATTTGTCTATACAAAGTTTTATTTTAGCTTTATACTTACAGTAGTTCTTTTGTCTCATTTTTAGTTTTCTCTAAATAAAAACCTTTACGACGGTTTTTTCTCTCCGCCCTAGATCTTAAAAACTACTGAGGCTAGAAGACTGGAAATTGGTATGTTGATCATCCACTCTCCAGTCATCAAACATACCAAATTGCAACCCTCTAACCTCAGTAGCTTTTATGTTATGACAGGTTACAGTTAGCCATAATCGTACTTCTGGCACCGTTATAGTTACCAGCAACACAGGCCATTACCCGATCGTGGCTGAGTTTCGTGGGCCGCGGCTAAAAGTTTTGTGGGCCGTGGTTGAGGTCACTGCCGGACCGTGGCTGAGTTTCATGGGCCGCAGCTGAAAGTTTCATACAGCATTATACGCTGGACAGGAAACTCGATTGATTGCATTTTTTACTTGTTTTTATTCTGAGTTGCATTTTGTTAAACAGTGATTTTTCGCTGTTAAGTTACATTTTTTAGGCTTGTTCTGCCGATTTTTGTTCACGAAGAGACATTTGTTGAGTAAATTATTGGCACGAATTTGTTGCTGTAATTTTTTTCATTATGAAGGTATGTGTAATTATATTTGTACCTTCAGCTAGAGAGCTGGATAATGGTTTTCCTTTATTGCTGTTTCTATTACGGGGAAACTTTGAGGATGTGGTTAATCTGCCAAACGTTCATTGCAGAACAGCCAAATTTTGGAGATGATTAAAAAAAATCGATGATGTGTTTCAGTAAAGAATACGTCAAAACAGTTAATTTAACCAAGATATATTTTTAAAATTGAAAAAAGTAACTGGACCACATTATCTGTTTAGGAATCCAGTCTTTCTTGGATAGTAACAAGAGGAGCAGCTTCTCATTTATAATCATTTCTGCTTCGGAGTCTTATGTTGTCTGCAGCAAATCCATCATGCAGTATCTTCTACTTACCTCTTCTCTCCACAGTAGGTGAGCTGAACCTCGTCAATATTGCTTGGGATCCTTCCCAATAATTCTGTCATTTATCTTCATAAGAATCATGAGTCGGCTTTGCCAGCTTAAGATATTCAATGGCCTCATTTCATAATCTACTTTACTTTTGCACCAGCTTTCATCATGTGCTCTTCCTTTACCCGACCACCCCCTAAGAAACCTTTGGAAGGCAGAGGATACTTCTTTAAGAGGTGCGTTATCTTAAGCTCAAGGTATAAGAGAAGGACTGGAAAAGAAAAAAAGCTTTAATAATGATGGACGCTAAACCTTGGGGAGCTCGACAGACAAATGGCTTACCGTTTTGTTATGTCTTCCCATTAAACATTTTATCCGTTTTTTTTTCGGGAAGTTGCTCTTGGCCATGTTGCTTTTTTCGCTGTTATGCTGGACTTACATACGACGCTCGCTGGCACTGGTTTTTTGTTCTTACTGCAATGATCATCGTATGATTACTGATGTGTATGTGTTCTTATTGTTTACATATCAGTCATGGAAAATCCACCGAATAGGCTGTTTTATTAATTTGATTTTGTCAGTAGGGCCTAAGCAGTTCTTATGCCTCTGTGCAGATTTCCATTTGTCCAATAAGGGAATGATTTTCAGTGTTTTAATGCAAAAGGCGAGTGGATTCTCGGTCGTTTTCGCCTTTCTCTGTCTGGCAAGGCCATACAAAACATAATGTTGAGAATAATATCGATTGCCAAAATTGTATCAGAAGTTCCACAATACTAGTTATATTATTATTATTATTATTATTATTATTATTATTATTATTATTATTATTATTATTATTCAAGTTACTTTGTTGTTGCTTTATATGCCAACATTCGCATTGTTTCAAGTCGCACGCTGTTGTCAGCATGTCCTGTGAATTTTCAGTATTTGTATTCTTTGCATATATGTGTAAGTCACCCGGATATTGTAATTGTTTGTACTCATTTTATTTTCTGTCCAGAACATTATCTTACTTCACCTTTATTTTTCTTCTAAGTTTCCCTTATTGTTGAACTGCAAGTTTCCAGTTTCAAGTTTCCCCGTTTTTATATTACTATATTCTTTTTCTTATCAGTAGTTTTAATTCATAAATATAATTAATTAAAAACCCTCAAAGCTTTTGCTGTTTAGCAAACTGAAAAATATAATATCTATGTTATTAATAGTTTAGTTTTCTGTTTTGTAACTCCAGAATTGTAAACTGCGTTTCCACATTTTCTTTTTGTGCCTCCGTGGGCATTCGAAATCCATGTTTATTGGTAATGAAATAGTTCATAGCAGGTTTAATTCCCTGTGCCTCCGAAACATGTTTTGTGTGAGGTGACTTTTCAGTACTGTATGCAGAATTACTGAATTGCCATAAGATTTTTTCTTTTTCATTTTAATGATGGTCACTTTGTTGTTACTCTAATAATATTCACACTGAAATATTTTTGTCTACAATCTTTGCATTAAAACTTTCCATATTTTTCACACTGACATTTTTATTAGGTGTGTTCGCACTGTTACATGACTTTTTTTTGTTTTCATTGTTTTTTTCGTCATAACTTTAGGGAACTGATTTTCACCTTGGACGTGATGAATATTTGACTTTCCCATCTTCAGTTGTTCGCTTATTAATCGATGATCATTCACTCAAGACCGGATTTTCTGATGTTCACCAATGGTTAATAGCAAAATAGTGGTTTATTTAGGAAAATCAGTTCTGCTTCTTTCTTCGATGCCTCTTAAACTGTAACTCAAATTATATTTGAATTTTTCGTTAATGTTTTGGCCTTTTAGCGTTGCTGAGCCTGAGATATTCCGGAGTAGTGGGGGATTTTTATAATAAAAGAGGAACATAGGTAATTTTTTTATATAATATTTATCTGAAGTGCATGAGGGCTTGTGTGTTTATGTGTATGACTGCGTGTGAGAAATAAGGACTGTATAATTTTAGGATTTTATTTATCCAGGACAAATTATAATTGCCTCAAAAGTAAGATTTACATGTATTTTGCACGTTAATAGTAAGCTCGTATTTCTATTTTGTAGCCGATGTTTCTTGTAGGTCTGCGACTCATACCTGATGCGGTGTCTGAGAAAAGGTCACCTTATTAAGAAAATAAAAAATATATGTTGGTTATTTGGTCAGAATCAGGATCATTATATCAACTGTTACATTGTTATTCACATAGGGACAACACTAGTATTTCATTGCTGTACCTGGCCACGACAAAGAAAAAGAAAGGTGCGGACTAAAAGCCGTTTCACACCGGATACAATGCTATGCGCGCCACGCTATGGTAGCCATGCTGCGGCACATGGCTTTTAATTGCTGGCATTGTTTTAAGTGAGGCCGTTCACACCTGGTGCGAAGCTATGCTACTGACGTCTGCGATATAGCGTTCAAGGTTGCCGGGCGCGTGATTTTTGTGGGCGTAGCTCACCTCATGCATGCGCACTTGGGTCTCCCAGCAGATGTTCCCACCTCCCACTCCCTTGCACTGATGGATATCCTGTAGCTGGTGTCCTTCGTAATATCTTGTTCTATGAATGATAGAACTTCAGAGAACTGAGCTGGAGACAGTCTGAAATATTGTCTAAATTTCTCCTCATTCATTTCCAGCTCTAGAACAAGATGATGATATTCACCAAATTCTAGTCTTGTCATATTTGTGTCAAGCACCCACTTCCTTTTTCTCTTATTCCTAGCAAAACTTAACAGTAATAACTCCTCCTCCTCCTCCGCCATCTCAAGGGACCACAGTATATCGTCTCCCATCGCTGCAGCAAAGGAACTGCATGTTCACAGACATTCATGGCTGTCGGAGGGACACATGCGTAGCGTATATAGCTAGCATGGCTCCATAGCATAGCGTAGTGCGCTTAGCATCGCATTAAGGCCGTTTCATACTGGCTGTGATGGTATGCGCGCCACGCTATGGTAGCCATGCTGCGGCACATAGCTCTTAATTGCTGGCATTGTTTTAAACGAGGCCGCTCACACCGGGTGCGAAGCTATGCTACTGATGTCTGCAATATAGCATTTATAGCTTCCAAGATTGCTGGCGCGCGATTTTTGTGGTCGTAGCTCGCCTCGCGCATGCGCACTTCGGTCTCACAGCAGATGTTCCCGTCTCATGGCTTAAATCTAAATATACTGTAAGTGTTTTGTTAACTTGGTGTTATAAAGTATACCTAAGAAAATTTACTTGAGTAAAATTTTATTTCCAGTAGTGCATGGTCAAGTTTTATTATTATTATTATTATTATTATTATTATTATTATTATTATTATTATTATTATTATTAAAACAGGCGCACTTTCAAATGGGAGAAGCAAGGTGCACTTTCAAATGGGAGAAGCAAATATCCAAAGTATATAGATGATTTCATAGATTAATATATAAATTAACTTTAGATATAGCAGTAAAGTTGAACAAATTACCAATAGATACTTACATACTTGCATGAATTGTTCGGAGACATTCATAGCTTTCGGTGTGAACACACACATAGTGAGTATAGCGTGCATGGCTCCGTAGTATAGTGTAGCGCGCTTAGCATCGCATCCGGTGTGAGACGGCCTCAACTCCGCAGAGAGTGATTTGCACACTTCACTTGAGGGCCTGTCACGGTAACGTTGAAGTCCTTTCTCTAAAGACGGTTTACTTGCACACCAGGAAACATTAGTTATAAAAACTTCAATCTAGGATTGCTCCATAAATTTTTCTTTCAGATTAGTCTCAGGCACTCATATCAACAGAAAATTCTATCCTTAACATGCAAACATTAGTTGTTCTGGATTTTGGAAAAGACTCCTAAAAACATTGTAATTGAATAAATTTCCTTTCTCTTTACATTCACAGGTATATATAATATTTATATTTATATATATACATATATATATATATATATATATATATATATATATATATATATATATATATATATATATATATATATATATATATATATATATATATATATATATATACACACACACACACACACACACATATATATATATATATATATATATATATATATATATATATATATATATATATATATATATATATATATATATATGTGTGTGTGTGTGTGTGTGTGTGTGTGTGTGTGTGTGTGTGTGTGTGTAAGAAGGACCAGAGAGGGTATTGAGAGGGTGCATGGTGGCTGGGGAGTTGGGAGAGAAATGACGAGGAAAGAGAGTTGTGGACTGTGCAGTGTCATTTGATTTGGCCTTTGTCAACACCTGGTTTGAAAAGAAAGAAAATCGGAACATCACATACAAGAGTGGAGCAAGAGAAAGTCAAACTGACTTCTTCATGCGCAGAAGATCACATCTGAGAGAGGTGAGAAATTGTAAAATTTTAAATGGAGAGTGTGTGGCACACAGCACAGGGTGGTGGTAATGGACTTGGAAATAAAGAAAACAGTAAAAGGTTAGCCTGCACATGTCCCATCAACAATCAAGTGGTGGAAGTTGACACAAGAGGAGAAAGCGAGGCAGGAATTTAAGAGAAAGTATCGAGGGAAGTTAGATTGCTAGAGGGAGTACAAGAATGGTGGAATCATAACAGTATGGTGATAAAGAGAGTGGATGGAGAGGTGTTGGAAATGACTTCTGAAAAGAAACCTCCTGACGATAAGGAAACCTGGTGGTGGAATGATGAAGTGAAAGAGGGGGTGAAAGCCAAAAAAGATCTGGGAAAAGTATGCACAACAAAAGGATAAGGAGAGGTACCAAAGACATAAGAAACAAGCAAAGAAGGCAGTTGCACAAGAAAAGGCACGAGCATTAGATGACATATACAAAGAGCTGGAAACACCTGAGGGGAGAGAAAAATTCACAGAATTGCAAAGTCGAGGGACAAGAACACCAAAGACTACTCCCATATAAAACAGGTTAAGGATGGGAATGGAGTGGTTTTATGCAACGAGGATAAGATAAAGAAGAGGCGGAAGGAATATTATGAACACCTGTTAAAGGAAGAAAATCCTAGAAAATTCTTTGAAGATGGATTCCAGAACCTTGGTATGACACATACTATTAGCAGGAAGGAAGTAAAGGCACTAAAGAAGATGAAAAATGGTAAAGCAATGGGATCAGACGGAATTCCTGCAGAGGCGTGGAAGAGCCTGGGAGAAGAAGGAATAGACATGCTGTGGGACCTATGAAAGAAAATATACAGTCAGGAAAAGATACCAAAAGATTGGAGAGAAAACTTTATCGTTCCTATCTTAAAGAGGAGGGTGACATCCAGGATTGTGCAAACTACAGAGGAATAAAGTTAATGTCCCACACCATGAAAATCTGGGAAAGAATAATGGATCAAAGTATTAGAGAAGAAACATCTGTAGGTGAAGAATAGTTTGGTTTCATGACACGAAGAGGAACGACAGCTGCAGTGTTTGCCCTCCGACAGATGATGGAAAAACACCGGGAAAAGCAGAAAGGACTGCGCATAGTATTCATAGACCTGGAAAAGACATATGATAGAGTACCATGCCAAGGGGTTTGGAGGTGCATGCAAGTAAAGCGAACACCGGAGAAGTATGTGAGGTTGGTCCAAGATATGTATGAAGGAGCAAAAATGCAGGTTAGAAGCAGTGTTGGGTTAGCTGAATGGATACCAGTACGAGTTGGCTTACATCAGGGATCTGCTTTAAGTCCATATCTTTTTGACCTGATAATTGATGTGCTATCTCAAGGAATGAGATCAGTCCCCTTGGTGCATGTTGTTTGCTGATGACATCGTGTTATGCAGCACCAACAGAGGGGTAGTAGAGTGAAAACTAGAGAAATGGCGGAAGGTACTGGAAGGCAGAGGTTTAAAGATCAGTAGGAAGAAGACTGAATACCTAAGTTTTAATGAAGATCAAGACTCTGAGATTAGTATGGAAGGGACAAGGTTGAACAGACTAGAAATGTTTAGGTACCTTGGTTCAACAGTGGCTGATGATGGAAATTTGGATGTAGAAATAACACACAGAGTGCAGGCTGGATGGAAAAATTGGAGAAAGATGTCAGGTGTCTTGTGCGATCGCAGAATCAATATAACGGTTAAAGGAAGAGTGTATAAGACAGTAGTGAGACCAGCTTTGATGTATGGAGCAGAAACATGGCCGGTAAAGAGAGTGCAAAAGGAGAAATTGGATGCTGTAGAGATGAAAATGATTAGGTGTACGTGTGGCGTAACAAAAATGGACAGGATCAAAAACGAAAGAATAAGAGGAACTACCAAAGTTGTAGAACTATCAGAGAAGGGCCAGGAAAGAAGACTGCAGTGGTATGGCCATGTGATGAGAGCAAGAGGAAGACCAAAGCGAAGGAGGATGTAGTTAGAGAAGATCTGAGAGACAAACAATTGTCAGAGGACGATGTGTTTGACCGAGCCAGGTGGAGGAAAGCTGTCAGAAACATCGACCCTACATAGAAGTGGGAAAAGATGCAGAGAAAAAGAAGATATATATATATATATATATATATATATATATATATATATATA
The DNA here is from genome assembly GCF_040412425.1 of Macrobrachium rosenbergii. Taxonomy (NCBI): domain Eukaryota; kingdom Metazoa; phylum Arthropoda; class Malacostraca; order Decapoda; family Palaemonidae; genus Macrobrachium; species Macrobrachium rosenbergii. Next base: position 2,997,470 of record NC_089743.1, read on the forward strand.
TATATATATATATATATATATATATATATATGTGTGTGTGTGTGTGTGTGTGTGTGTGTGTATATATGTTATATATAATATATGTATATGTATGTACCAAAATTCCATATGGAATTTGTATTTTATGTTATTATATTGCTTTTGTTTAACTAGCATGGTCACTGGAAGCCAGTAAGCTTAGTTTGAACATGTTTAGCTACCCCCTTGGTTGTTAACAGGTTACTGTTTTCATCGGGAGTTGTGTTTTTGACGGAACCAGCCACTAATATTTCGTGAGGCTGGTAGAAACCTAAGTCAGTTACAAAGGAGCATTTGATCGCAAAAGGTCTAGTAACTTTCTTCTACCCTGAGCTCCAGTTTATCCTAAAGGAAATACAACAAGCCTTCGAAGTGACAAGTCCTTTCATCAAGTACACTTCGTTTAACACCACCCAGGAAGAAGCCATCCTTCATCCCAGTATCTCTACACTTACGCCTTCGTCCAAGGATGATATCGGTGGGTCTGTAAAACTCAGGGGAGTTTTTCCTGTCAATCCGAGATCATTTGTAGGGATATTGCTTTGCCCCTATTAAATGCCTTCCAATTAACATCACTCCTTATATTTGTATAGCATTAAGATTCTAAATATTATTCTTGTTATTCATATGAACCTTGCATATTTAAATTTATAGTACGAATTTTGTGTACATGGACATCAATTTTGAATTGGTTTATGTACTTAAGTTTTCCAAGGTATGCAATTTGCTAAGTATTATGAACGTATTACACATAATGATGTCAAATTTAAACGTATGCATGAGATATTTGTCTTGAGTGTAATCGGGTATTTTGTAACATTTAAAGGTGTTGCAAGTGGCTGAATTGAGTGCAGTTCCCCTGTATATATATATATATATATATATATATATATATATATATATATATATATATATATATATATTCTTCGTTGGACAGGTCGGTATAGTTCTCGGCTAGCACACTGCTGGGCCTGCGTTCGAATCTCCGACCGGCCAATGAAGAATTAGAGGAATTTATTTCTGGTGACAGAAATTCATTTCTCGGTATATTGTGGTTCGGATTCCACAATAAGCTGTAGGTCCCGTTGCTAGGTAACCAATTGGTTCTTAGCCACATAAAATAAGTCTAATCCTTCGGGCCAGCCCTAGGAGAGCTGTTAATCAGCTCAGTGGTCTGGTTAAACTAAAGTATACTTTTATATATATAAATAAATGTATATGTATATATATATATATATATATATATATATATATATATATATATATATATATATATATATATATATATATATATATATATATATATATATATATATATATATAAATATACACAAACACATATATATACATATATAAACATTAAGCTACAAATGTCGTTTAATATATATGTATATATATTGCTATATCTTCCCAAGCATCCCAGCCACCAAATGCTTAATTTAAAGCTGGAAAATACGACAGTGCAGTTTGTCACTGGCTGACAAGGAAGGGCGAAAGGATTATCGGCCCCTCCCTTAATCTGTTAATTGCACTCTGTATATCCCTTTCAACTTCTCTTCTCGAACATGTGACACTGCGGGAAACTTTTGTTTATAGACACGAAGTTATGAAGAGACTTAAGTCTGGCCGGAGGCAGAGTAGAGCCGGCGAGGCAGATTAAGAGAAAGAACATCTGGCATGAACACCTGGATCTTGAGTCATAAATGATGCACGCGCAAAAGCAAACGACACCAACCACATCTACCTGCGGGTGACCTCCTAACCCTTGACTGAAATCATTGAAGGGCCTCACTGAAGGAACAAGACAGAGAGACATTGCTGGACGCGAGCGAAACACATCTCCCCCTCTTCCATGCCTGCCTCCTTCAGAGAGCCATGTCCTACCACGTGGCCCTATCTTGTAGGGACTCTTAGCTCTCCTCCGCCGCCATTACCCTCACTGAAGCCACCCCTTCTACAAGATAAAGTGATCTGTTGCAAAGGTTCTTCCAGTCAGTCACACTGTTTTAATTCTCGTACTAAACATCCTATTTCAATTTCTAAGTGCCGGTATTTACTTATCAACCTTGCCTTGTTAGGGCAGTGTTATGTAAATGCCTGTGTTTAAATAATTACATAAAATCGTGTGTTCAAGGCTTCTTTGGCACCCTTTGTGCTTCACCTTGTTTTATGCATATTTTACTGTGTCCTTACTGGCTTTTAATTCGCGAATCTCTTTGTTTACTGATGGTTTGATAGCCTTGGACATCTCTCTTGACTGTGCCTTGTATTATCATCGTCGCACCGACCGATATACCTTCAAGTTTTCCCAGTTATAATTAACCTCTCAGGCCTTGCCAGCCTGATTAGTCCATTTCATCTTCTAATAGTTCATTTCATGTAAATACACGTAATTTTAAACTTAACCTAACGTGTTTACTTACAAATACCTTGTGAGTAGAGCCCTCAGCTCAGTTAAATTCCCCATTTTTCCCTTGTTTTTTATGAATTCCTGGATCAACAGCAGTCATATTTTATTTAAAAATAGAGGTAAGTAACGAAATCATTTATTTAGAGTCTATAACTGGCTCATGATAAGCACTTCCGGAGGTTAAATTGTAAAAATGGTGACTGAGCTTTAGATCTTGCAAGCTATGGTGCAGAATTAAACCTTCTCCCCCCCCCCTTTGCAACTTGCCGTATCAGCGACTAGTGAAGCTAGGCTGGGTGCGAGACAAGGGAACGCACCTTTAGTGTGAAATCCGCATGCACATAGTCAAGGAGTTCCACACAGTGAGTATTTTTATTTTTTGTTAGGATAGGAAGTGAAATTCTTTTTCGTTTCAAAGCATTTCCATTCAATAACTGCCCCCCTATTTCATTCATAAGTGTAAGGAACCTTTTTTTCCTTTTGTTTATCTGTGGTTATCTTTCGTTTTGCTTAAAGTCCGCTGTGACCATGTGGCCTTCATGTCGTTCCCAGGGTAATTTTGGGTAAGCCTAAGAGAAACTTTATCTTTGGGTTCCTCTAAATAAACCATAAGTGGGATAATATGTTTGTATAAGCAGGGTCAGTCTTGGAAAAATTCCCACGTTGGTCATTAATGTCCTTTGTTACGGGTGCATACCAGACGATTTTGAGCTGTCAGTTACTGCGCCAGACACAAACCTAAGTGGTTATTACCCTTTTCAGGGCACGTGCGAGGAAGGCTAAAAATAGGGAAAGGCAAATTTGTACGCACGCAACTGAGGGTGTCAGTCAATTCAAAATGATACTCTCTACTGTTCGGTTGAGTCACAAGACCTCATAGATCCAAAATCTGCAACCTTGCAGTAGCAAGCTATATTCCTGGAGGTTATGACATCCTCTTGGGACAGGACTTCAAGTCCCCATCTAAGTTGCAGCAATCCAGGGGTCCCAAATCATTCATTAGGCACAAGTAAGCCTCTAACACCTGCATTCATTCCTCTGCCAGTGCCACCTGAGTACGATGTGCAGTGGGCCCCCTCCATCAAGGTCGATTCCAGATTCCATTCTGGTGCCCGACCCTGCCCAAGTACCAGTGCCAGGGCCCCAGATAGATCCCCCTCCAGGAGATCCCAAACTCAATTCACAATCTTTTCCAGTGCCACTTGTGTGCACTTAGCAGTGCCACGCTCTGTCCATTCTGAACGACGAGCAAATTCCAAATCAAATATTAGTGGCTGACCCTGCCTTAGTGCCAGCGCCAGAGCACGCCCCCGATCTCCATTCAAGAGATCCCAATCAGGATCCCCTCTCCTCTCTTGGCCTGGCTCCGTTTCCTGCGCCAGTAAGAGAGACAGATTCTTCTGACCACAGCGGAAGCTCAACTGAAGGTGTGGCCTTGCAACCTGTGCCTGAGCTGGTCATGGTAACCTGCAAGCCTATCACGCCCACTGCGACTTCTTCCACTCTTTCCTGGTCCCCTGCGGACACAAACATGAGTAAGGAGTCTGCCGTGCCTCAAATGCCCGATGAACTCACGGAACTGTGGCGACATGGGATAGAGCCTGAAATGAATGCCCCTGCTTTGGCCACCAAAGAAGCCGACACAGTTGGCACTCCAATGTCCCCCTTGGGCTCGGTTCAACCGATTCCCCTACCAAGGAGAACCCTCAACCTAGAGAGATCTGCAGCAGAAATCACGGGCGTAGGTAACGTTAGGTAGCTTAAAGAGAGCTGCTGAGCTCTCCTGGCACCAGTGCAAATTTGGCACAGTGCCACCCATTTATCCCACGAGGACCTTGGCACCTCTATCCAGAAGAGGGTGTCAGGTTTCCTCACCTATTTATTTTCCTTATAAATCTGTAATTTATTCTTTTCCTTTAACATTTTACCTTTCATTATTTTGCTCAATTAATCATATTATTTTACGCCTCACAAAGGCTTATAGTTTACCTTGTAGAGTGCAATTAACAGATATCCCAATTTTGTAAGTCCTATGACTTCCCTTTGAAGCCCCTTGGGCAAAGGAATAAACCTAAGCCATTTTCATAGCCTAAAATGTATATTTTCGGCATATTAATCATCATTTTTCTTTAACATTATCATTTGCCTTCTTTGTTATTCCCTTGTAATTTAAATCCCGAGTCCGTGACTTGGAAAAACAGTGTACTTTACATTCATTTTACTTAGCTTCGTGCCCAGAAGCACCATTGACCTCAGTGCCAAGTCTGGCACTGTGCCGTCGACTTAAGTAACATGGCGACACCTAACGAAGATGATGTATATTTCATTGTAATGCCTCATCAAGGCAAGCTAACTGCATGTCTTTGACTGTAACAACTCCTAAAAGTTGAGTACATCATTATTTTAAGATTTACCTTAAGGAAATAACTTACAGTTATTGTGTTTAATATTTACAGTAATTTCCTTATATTTGTAACTGTTTCTGTTTCAAAATAACAGTAAATTATTATTTATTGCATTTTAATACTTATGATATTTTACTCAATATTCCTTTGAGATTTACCTTAAGGAGGTCAATTAAAGTTAGTGTATTTTAATATTTA
>NC_089743.1:3007500-3017500 GCF_040412425.1 Macrobrachium rosenbergii
ATTGGTATAAATGAAAATTTCATTCAGTTTGTCTGTGTTTGATGTCTGTCACGGGGGTAGGGGTTCCTTGTTGAGTTACAAGTCCTGGCGACACATAGGGATTGGGCCGCGTGCCAAATTTTGTCTGGGTCTGTTGAGTGGTTCGGATTTCTATAGTGCACAAACATACAAACATTCACTTATATATATATATATATATATATATATATATATATATATATATATATATATATATATATATATATATATATATATATATATATATATATATTTACATATTTATAGAAATTCACCTCTCCAGCGAGTTTACTAGGAAGTCGAATTTCATGGTGGCTGGAGGAGATCCCCACTGGGGGGGTCAAAATGTAGGCGTCCTACCCCCAATATCATACAATATTGGGGGCCCAGAAAGCTGTTAGGGCACAAGGACAAGTTATGATAGTAAATGGGCCACTATGCTGACCCTTAGTTAGTCTTAACTATAAGACCTATTCCTCTATGACCTTTGTGCTGGCTGTTATTTGCCTCTCTCAGATGTACCGCGGTACTGTGCTTGCTGCTGCTATTAAGGGGCAACTCCGTGACCTGGATCTCTCTCAATCCGTTCCCGCTCCAAAGTGCAAGGTCGCTTCACTCTTTACAGCACTAAGCCTGATGCTTTTCTGTCCTCCTCCCACTGGCCATGTGTCGGGACTTCTGCAGTCTGAATCCATCTTTTGCAAGCGAGCTCCATGCTCATATGCAGTAAGGTACATCTTGAAGTTGCAAATAACACCAGTGTTCTGTTCTTATTCCTGAATTTCTCTTAATTTTCAGTATTTCCAACTTTTCATTCTCCCAAACAAAGCCCCTTTGTTTCTCACAGCCTAGCATGCACATTTTCCCTTATGACTTGGTCCAAGCCTAAATTGAGCTTGTTCTGTGATGATAATTAGAGCATTCCCACCATAGTGTTACCATGTGCTAATTAAATCTAATTAATAATTCCCTCCTTCGTGAATAATTAATTTCATGTGAGAGAAAGTCTTTGTGTAAATGAGTGCTGCCATGGAATTCTTTTCCAGAATCCTGTTATCTGGCTCTTCGCGTTTTGCCCCTGCCCTTGTGAAACTGTTGCCTTAGAAGACTCATTTCCATCTTGCCACGTACAAGACACTTCTGCAGTCGATAGTCTATAAGGGCCAGGAGTTAGGAACCTTAGGGTTATTGTTGTGCTAATGTAAAATAATTTTATCAGCAAGTCTTAAGCAGTTTATAAGATTCGTGCTAACTGTAGTTACACTTTTTATGGCACATTGCATGTGCCTTGATGACTGAACTGCCAGCCTGTCCATATTATTTTCTAGTTGCAAATCTGTAAATAAATTATTATAATCTAACCGATTGGTTTGAAAGGCGACCTTCCCATTTTCTTTGAATAGATGTAATTTCAACGAAAGTCAGACTATTAATTACATTTATTGCTTATGTTCTGAGATCTAGGTGTTGGCCCCTAAGGCAAAATTACGTTCAAAATTCAATTTAACTCTTCCAACTGAACTCAGAACATTATATATATATATATATATATATATATATATATATATATATATATATATATATATATATATATATATATATATATATATATATATATATGTATGTACACACACACACACATATATTGCTATGAAGGAAACTTCTTTCCCAGTAACCTCACCAGCTTGTTGTCATAACAGATATTCATTTTACATAATTTTAAATAAAGGAGCTGTGGGTTTCATTCGCCCCTTCATCAATTCTCTTCTCCATTCCCCATATGGTTACGTCTTTAATCCCTCTCTCTGGTCCAAATGACTGTCTAAGATCCTGATTTCTAGGTGTGGTCTCCGAAGATACAAATTCCTCACTGGCATCAGACGACATTAAGGGGAGGAGCCAAAAAAAGAGAAAGCCTGGCCGCCCTGCCACTCAGGAATGACCCCCTCACATAATGCTATAGAACACGAGGCAGAGAGTGACTTCTACGCCATCCATAATGATGCCCAGGCATAATTCCCCCATGGTTATAAATATAACATGAAACAGCAGTAAGAGAGAGAAGTGCTCAGAACTCCACAGAGGGCAGATGTCCTGACTTTCGCCTATCCTTTGTACCCCCACCACATGTTTGACCTCAAGGTTCGGACCAGTACACTTTTATCGTGGCATCCCTTCATTTTCCTCCTTCCAGCACCGGCACCCCTATTGGACGAGGACATCGTCATCTTGACGAAGTTAATGTACCAGAATAAGGTTTCCTTGTTAGTCACGATCCTGTTATTTCTCTGTCTGATTTATTTTCTATATCCATTGTGCGATCACTTTCAGTAATTTGTGTAGAAATATTAAGTGTTAACGTAATTCTGCATTAGTATTGAAGTGAGTTATTTGCGCTCTCCCTCAGTTCCCTTTGAGATTATTATTAATTTGCGAGTAACCGTCTTGCATCTCGTTGCAGATTAGCCTTGGCTATGGAACCAAATCTCAGCTCTATCATATGTACAGTGGCCTTATGCCAATCCCTTAATCTACCCCTCTGCAATGTTCCTGTTATGAAGACATCATCAGTGTAGAATATTCCTCCTGTGTACAGTTCATTCATTTAACAGGACCTTGTTATTATTCTGCCCAGTAAGTCTTCATTCTTCTGATCTGTGTTTATTATGTAAATATAATTAATTAAGAGAACCCTTGAATTTACGTAAACTTCCCTCACATGAAGAAGGCCCTAAGCCAGCATTGTTCCCTTGATTTTTTGATCTACAGAGTTGCCTTAACCAGTCTTATTAGTCAGATTTTCAATGAAAAATATAGTAGATTTCTTGATAATGTAACTAACTACCTGTGATCATTCATTCTGCCCAGAATCCAGTAAGTGTCTAAGGCACATTCATAATATTGTCGAGCCTTGTCGAGCATGTGTGCAACTTATCAGCTGAATAACAAGTGCTAAGCTGGTTGCATGATCAGAGATGACCCTGGTATCATACCCCCTTTCTTTTAAGCTCATGAGAAGAGCCAGTTCCACAGTGTAAGTACAAGTGTCGAAATATTTTGTTTAGGTTTATGTTAGGTGTGAAAGTGACTGCAATCAGTTAGTTAATTGATAGAACACGTGCATGTCAATTTAGTTCACGAGAAGAGAGAGCGTATTAACCATTTCACGAGATTTTTGTGCTATCACATGTTAGCTGCATGTTTTAAGAATAGGAAGCTTGGGAGCAAAACTCAGTGAAGACTAATAAAAGGAATAGTGCCCTTATTCCTTCGTCCATGTGATAAGGACAATTTGAAAGTTCTGAATTCCTAGGTAGGCATATTGTGTAGGTGACCAGTCAAGGCTTTGGCTCCAGCTGTTTTGTATCACTGGATTTATCCTCTCTCTCTGTCTCTTGATCGACAGATAAAGTTAGGAAGTATTTAGGAATCTAAATTTCTGCTCTCAAATCGAGGGAATAGTAAATTCCGACCGGAATCTTCAGTTCTAGGCCACGTGGCCCCATTCCTAACTGTCCGCCATCTTTAATTTTGAGTTCCATTAAAAATCCCATTGTTGTAAACAATGCATGCACTGCGCTCATATATAAATCCCTTTCTTTCGCTCGCTAATTTTATCCATATGGCCGTGCAGATCACCACATTTTTGAGAATAAAAAATTTTTAAATCTTTAACTGAGTCAGATATTCCTCAGCGAGCCCATAGTATTCCTGTAAATTTATTTTTTGAAAGATATATCAGCCAGTCCTTCCATTTCATTCATTACTGCGGGGAATCCCTTAAGCGTGAAAAAAAAGGGTTGCCCAGGTAAACATCAGCCAAGCGGTCAAGAGTACCACCCACCCCACCCTCCTGACTCATTCATTGATAGCAGATGTCACGAGACTAGGCTGATGCAAACATTAGTCTATTATATCAGTCACATGTGAGCTGAGGTTTGTTTTGATAATGAAGAGTAACAGTTTCTTTTCTTCCGCTATGCATGACCTTTCGGCAGTCCAGATTGCCCATGCCTGATAAGTTAAACAATTTTGTCTTACCCTCATGTGTTGGAGATTTTAATATTCGATAGGATCGATGCACTGTCCTTATCACGCCATATTTAAATTATTTTGACAGCACAAGGAAAATTTTCCTTACGCGCCATAAGTGTATAACCCCCCTCCTCCCCTGTTAACAGTTTGTTGGTTTTGCAGCATCTCTCCGCAAATAAAATATAACGAAAGGCTTAGGTTAGCTTGGACTAATTTTCGTCGATTTTGAGTGAGTCTTATTCATGCATATTAATTTTTGTTCATTACGAATGACTGAGTCTTATTCAGACATTAACTTTCGTTCATTACGAACAATTGAGCGTTATTTGGACAAATTCGAGTCTTTTCAGACACCCTGAGTCTTTTGAGAGCCCCTGAGTCTTTTCAGACACTCTGAGTCTTTCGAGACACCCTGAGTCTTTTCAGACAACCTGAGTCTTTTCAGACGCTGAGTCTTCAGAGACACCCTGAAATCTGAGTCTTTCAGACATCCTGAGTCTTTTGAGACACTTGAAGTTTGAGCCTTTTCAGACAGAACCCAGCAAAATGAGGACTTCAGGTTCTACATGTCTGCTGGAAAGGACATGGGACTATCAGGACTAGCCCTGAAGGATTGGGTCTAAGAGAGAATGGACGATGCTAAGGCGGAAAGAGAGGCAGAAAGGCAGAAGGAGAAAGAGATAATACTTCAGGAGAAATAAGAAGAGGCAGAAAGGCAGGAGAAGGAGAAAGAGAGAATAGCCCAGGAGAAACGAGAAGAGACAGAAAGGCATGAGAAGGAGAAAGGCAGGAGAAGGAGAAAGAAAGAATAGCTCAGTAGAAACGAGAAGAAGCAGAAAGGCAGGAGAAGGAGAAAGAAAGAATAGCCCGGGAGAAACGAGAAGAAGCAGAAAGGCAGGAGAAGGAGAAAGAAAGAGAAGAGAGGGAGAAGGAAAGGGCTCATCAGCTTGCAATGGTAGCCCAAGGCATGCGCAACACACCAACGCCCTCTCCACATTCAACCCTCAGCAGTGTAGGCTCCCTCATAAGAAAATGGGACGAAGCCGAGCCTGAAGCCTGGCTTGACCATATTGAAAAGGTCCTGAAGACCTATCAGCCCTTTACTGAAGAAGCATCTCTGATCCTGGGAAAACACCTATAGTGCAGCAGATAATTGCATATTTCATAAGAATCGTTCAGATAGTGAAACAAGCATGAAATTTTGCACAAGTGCTCTTTAAAGTTCCCTCTATCAGAAAGGGCGCTGGCCACGCAAAAATTTAATATGGCGGCCAAATTCCAAGATGGCGCCAGTATCGACAGATTTTGGCTAATTTTCACTAGAATGGCATGTATTTGCTTCTAGCAATATGGTAAAGCTCTTCCATACTATTTCTTGTGAATATTATGTTTCTGTAGCTTCAGGAGTACAGTTTACCTTTAAATATGGGGGCTATATGGCTGCTAAGAAAAGGTAGAAACAATAATTATAATGAGAAATAATGCCCGTTCAACAATTATCGTTTTAAGCATGGATCTTGGTTTCTGTGGTTTTAGATCCTAATGAGGCCATCTCTTTCGAATAACTCATCAATTTTGAAGGAAAATTAATAAATGTAAAAGAGTGTATGTCTGCACACAACCAGGGCACACTGGTGACATCACTGCTGTGTAACTCAGCATGGGGTTCAGTGCCAGCTAATCCAGCTTTACTAATCCTGTAGTCTTAGACTAGTAGTTGTAGTATAGTTTAGTTTAGTGTCCTAAATGCTTTCTAACAGCCCCAGACCAGCTATAGTTAGATAGCCGCACCTGAATAGACAGGATGTGCCAGCGCGGGAGAGCCGAGCCAGGGTATGGGGGCTGTACATGATGGTTCATGTACTTACCCAGAATTTGAAGTAACCATAACTTCATTGCTTCCTCTCCTGCGTGATCAGGCTCATTCTGTTGCTACGATCAAACACGTGATGCAGAAAGTGCAGGATGTCACTGATTTTCTGAACCCCTGGCCAGATACCCATAATCACAGCTGATCAGCCAATCTATGCCGTAGCAAAGCAGGTGCAGTGGCAGTGGCCTGATCAGTATGGCGAAGACAAGTATCTGGTAATGTTTGGTGGTCTGCACATTGAGATGGCAGCAATGACATCTCTTGGTACTCTTCTTCATGGCAGTGGTTGGACAGGAGCTCTGGTGGAGGCAGGAGTTGCTTCATCTGGAACTGCAGAATCCTTCCTGTCAGCTGCAAGTGTAACCAGGACACGGCAGATGCACCAGGTTACAGCCTCTAGTTTGTACAAACTCCTGAGGACAGCATACACTGACTACTGTGCTGAGAAAGCAAACAACAATGAGCAGGCATTAGAGTTTGAGGAGTGGTGTGACCTTCGAAGACAGCAGAGTCCACAGTTCCACTTCTGGCACATGGTGTTGTCTATGGAACTTGTGATATTCCTACTGATCAGGTCCTTCCGTGAGGCCAATTTTGTCCTCTACTGCCAGGCATTGCATGAGCTGATACCCTACTTCTTTTCCAACAATAATACAAACTATGCTCGTTGGCTGCCTATTCACCTCAGGGACATGCTTACCCTAGAGAGTTCACACCCAGAGTTGCACAAGGAGTTCAAGGCTGGCAACTTTGTTGTGCACAAGACCAGTCGCCAGTTCTCAGCAATGGCTCTTGACCAAGCTCATGAGCAGACCAATGCCTTTATAAAGGCTGATGGCGGAGCCATTGGGCTGACTGAAGATCCGTCAGCACTCAGAAGATGGATGGTGGCTGGCCCAGAGATCATCCGCTTGGTGTCTGCATACGAAACAGAGGTTCAAAGTAAGGAGTCTAATGAGCAGACAACACACCATGAACAAACACCTCATGCGCAGAAGACATTCTTGGAGAGAGTCAGCAAGCTGTCATTGGCTTTGCAACACTTGGGAAGTCCTTTTCAGGAAGAGAGCCAGGATCTGTATTCCATTGACAACAAAGACATTGCCCACCCCAGCTCAGCAGAACTTCTACAGACACACCTTGACAGAGGCCGCACTAAATTTCAGAAGTTTTCAGACTCTTTGGCAAACAATGCAGTCTCCTTCTATGAGCCGATAAAGAAGAACAGAACTGACTTCTTCAGGCAAGAAGCTGCTCCTGTAGAACAGTCAAAGCAGAAACTTCTGAAGGAGGATTGCCAGCTTTTCTCAAAGCTATTTATATCCTGTCAGAGCCGTGAATGTGATCTGCAGGAATTCTTCCAGCACGAGAATCAAACATTCCCAGCTTCCCTAGTGAGGGTGGTAGGCTGTACACATGTCAGAAGTCTCAGCTGACCTCGGTCCTGGAGAGTCATGTTACACTAGAAGACAAAGAACCAAAGACTGATGTCCTCATTGTAGATGGATCAGCTTTGGTCCATGCCTGCCACCAAAGAAAGGAAAGACCTTTCAGGGCTATGCACTTTGCGACTTCTGCCTGTGATACAATCCTATAGCAGCAAGTACACATCATCACATCTTGTATTTGATGTATACAATACATCCAGCCTCAAAGCTGAGACCAGGCTCCAACGTGGTCAGGAGGAAGGCGCAAGGGTGACAGACAAGAACACAATTCCATCCAACTGGCGCAATTTCCTAAGACACGATGCCAACAAGACAGAGTTGTTCCAGTTCCTGGCAGACAAAGTTGCCCAGATGTCTGCCACAAATGTTGTCATTGCCACGAAAGGGTCTGCTGTCCTCAGCACTCATGAGGCTAGTCTTCAGGACTGGAAAAGTGCTCTCATGAGGAAGCTGACACCCGCATCTTTCTCCATGCCAAATATGCCAGAACATGGAGCCAAGACCATCACGGTTAAAGCAAATGACACAGATGTTCTTGTCGTTGCAGTCAGTGCTTTCTCCACTCTCCACAATCTAGGGCTAGAGAAGCTATGGGTGGCATTTGGCCAAGGCCAGAGCCTGCGCTGGATTGCTGTGCATGACCTGTGCAACTCTCTGGGCCAGGAGAAGGTGAATGGCATGCTCTTCTTCCATGCGTTCACAGGCTGTGATACAGTGTCAGCCTTCCGGAGCAAGGGCAAGAAGACCGCCTGGCAGACATGGAACATCTTTCCAGAGGCCTCCACTGTGTTCTCCAAACTGAGTCACTACCCTCTCAGAGTGGAAGAGAGTGACCTGAAGGTCCTGGAGAGGTTTGTCATACTTATGTATGAAAGATCCAGCACTGCTGGCACTGTGGATGAGGCTAGACTTGATATGTTTGCCAGAAAACAAAGGGCATATGAGGCCATTCCACCAACCAGGGGAGCTCTCCTCCAACACACCAAGCGTGCTGCGTACCAGGCTGGTTGTGTGTGGGGCAGGCCACCCAGTGTCAGCCACAGCCAGAGAACCCTGCTGAGTGGGGATGGCAAAAGTCTGGTGAAGCATGGCAAGTCCTCTGGACAACCAACTCGCCCTTAGCCAAGAGTTGCCAACAGCTTACCAAATGTGGATGCAAAGCAGGCTGTCGGGAAAGGTGCAAGTGCTACAAGCTGGGTCTTCCTGCACAGCTCTGTGCACTTGCAAATGTGAAGTCTAGATAAATATTGCCCTCTCTTCAGTAGATAATCTGGCTTGAGCATCCAACGTGTCATGCTATGCCTACCTTCTTATCCTCGAATTTTTCAAAGGTGTAGGTTGAGAGACCTATACATAGATTGGTTGCGTTTAGTCCGTATTTCTTTCTTTCTTTTTATGGTTACAGTCTTAGACACAATGTTGTATGTGACCATACCATTACTATTTCAGTTGAAAATAGCATATTAGTTAAACTGTCTGATCACATGAATATACCATTAAATAAAAACAGTTGGTCTCTATGTTGCTAGCGCTGTGGATAGAAAAAAAACTTTTATGGCAACCATTTTGTACGCCATCTTGGTTACAATTCATTTAGTAAGGGTTTTCAATAAAATGTGTGGTATGGAACATTTTTATAACCTAAAAGTCGAGGTTTAAAAAAAAACTGGCATATTCCATCCAATAGATGCTCCCAAACCAGTGAATCTCAACATAGATGGCGGCCATTTTGAAAAATAGCCGCCATCTTGGATTTTCAGGTGGCCAGCGCCCTTTCTAAGAGAGCGTAGTCTTAGGAATGTTTGTGCCAAATTTCATGCTTGTTTCACTATCTGAACGATTTTTACAGCAATCTGCTGCACTACTAGAAGGGAAAGGTGCCATTGCATTCAGTGCTCTCCAACCTGAGGATCAAGGAATCTTGCTCTTGTCAGCCAAGCCATCATAAAGGCTTTTGAGATAACTCCTGACTGTTGGAGGAAAAGGTGGATAAATATGCCCAAAGAGTCAGCCTAGGCCTGATCTGAATGGATTTTTAAAAAGACACAACCCTTAAAATGATGGCTACAATCTCTCAAAGCCACTAGTGCAGAGGGAATCCTCGAACTCTTCCAGCTCGAGGACTTTTTACATTACGCCCCACCAGCCCTCGCCACCGATCCGTGCGACAAGGTGCCTAAGATGGTGGTCGAGTGCTGTTGTTGGGCTGACATCTGGAATATGAATCATCCTCATCTTAGTTCTCATGAATGAAAATTATATCCCTCCTCACCTGCCTCAACCAACTCCCAGCAACCTCCCAAGAATGGGCAACCCCATAAGAAACCCATGTGTGGGTATCGTAAGAGAACAGGGCACCCCACTGAACAGTGCTGCTTGAAGGCTGAGAATTAGCCAGAAAATCCCTCTACGTCCTCAAACGGGACAACACCCCAACGAGCCACGCCTTGGTCGTGGACGAAGGGTAAAGGGCCTGCTTCCTCCAATGGGACATTGCCAGGTAAAGATTATAGCCAGGCTTATTGCCTCACTGGCAAAACCTATGGGCACTCTGCCCCGACCAATGGGGAAAATGCCCTAATAATAAATCCAGTATGCCCGCCCTTGCCGTGGCAGTCACCGACCT
>NC_089743.1:3022500-3035000 GCF_040412425.1 Macrobrachium rosenbergii
TCTCTGTCAAATGTTCGTAGCCTTTGTGGAAGCAAAGGCATTACCGGTGCTTCGTAGGACATGTCCTAATCCAGAGCAAGCAGCAGAGGGCGTGAGTGAGTCCGTGATTTCCATCACTGGCCGGCAAATTTTGATCTATTCCATTGTTGGTATTTTCTATCGTATTCAGGAGTATTTCGCTTTGCATTTCTCCCTTGAGATTCTCACTGTTGTTGTGGCTTCTGCTATTTGCAATCTGTGGGACCAGTTCTCTCTTTTCATGATGTGTGTCCTGTCTGATATTTCTTCCAATGTTTGTATCCGGTTGTGGGCATCCACATAGTGCTGGAATATAGCCCACTGGTTGCAGTGAGTTTGCAGTCATTGTCGTTGAGTGGTAGTGGTGTGACCTATATAGCAATTACTGAGGGCTCAACATGTTCCTTCTGTATATATAGTTTTATGTACCACGTTGGTCGGTTCCCACATCTCTCCATTTGTTATTTTGCTTAATGAGGCTGCTGACCAGGTTCAGGGGCCAGAAGAGTAAGGAGACGCTGTCGTTATGATTTGTAGTTGTGGCACTGTTGGAAATTATCTTCCTCATGGATTTGACCTCATACTTAAACTGACTATGCTATGCGGCTCTATAGTATAGTTTAATGCTTCCTTAGTAAGGTAGATGTCGTCACTGGTTTGTGTATCTCCACACACCAGTAACAATGCCTACCTCACCAAGAAAAATCAAACTATACTATAGAGCAGCTTATCATGGTCAATTTAAGGATGAGGTCAAAACCATGAGGAGGAAAATTGCCGACGGTACCACGACTAGAAATCATAACGAGAGTATCTTCTGATGAGCCTACTGTTCCCTGAACCTGTCAGCAGCCTTTGCGAAATAACACTGGCCCTCGTATAGAGATGTGGGAGTCGATCAATGTGATATATAGATTTAAATATACCAAATAGACATATCGAACCCTCAGCAGTGGCTACATAAGACACACCACTGCCACCCTATAGTAATGATTTCAAGCTCACCACAACCATTGGGCTATATTCCAGCACTTGTGGATGTCCACGACTGAAAACCAACATTGGAAGAATTATTAGAAGGTATGGTGATCGTGCATAGATAGAACTGGTTCCTCAGATGGCAAATAGCAGAAGCCGTACGTTCTGCTTTGAACATACAAATGAACATGGACTTCATCCTCCCTTCTTCAAGAAATCCGCAAGACAACTGTGAGAATCTGGATGGAGAAAGGCGAAACAGAATACTCGTTCATGTAATGGAAAATACCAACGATGCAACAGATCAAAACTATCAGCCAGTAACAGAAATCACAGACGCACTCACGCCCTCTGCTGCTTGCTGTGGCATAGAACATGTCCTGTGGAGCACCAGTATTGCCCTTTCTGCCGCACAGACTATGAACAAGAGAATGAGGCTTGCCAACCAATAAAAATTCAGCACTCCAGTGACTTCATACTTTGCATTTAAGGATTAGTTTAAATGCTGTAATAAAAACTGTTTACGTCAATTTGTAATCTAGACCTGAAGACGCCACCAGCAGGTGGAGAAACGGTCCTTCGACTATAACAAATAAATGGAAAGAAACGTGAATAATTTTTTAATTTTCCTGAGAAACTTGCCTGACGAGAAAAATAAGTATAGACTGATTAAAATTCTTAATAAAAAAGATGGTCTATGCAAATAATGTCATTGACTTCAATAGGAATTGTATAAGAGGAAAAATATGCCCAAGTAGCATATTGTATATATATATATATATATATATATATATATATATATATATATATATATATATTATATTATTTATTCATTCACTATATTTATTTATTTATTTATTTATTTATTTGTTTATTCATTCACTCATATTATCCAAATATATATGGAAATGAAATATTATTGTGGGAAATTCGTAGTAATATTTCTCAAGTCATACTTAGTCACTCACTGGGGTTCCATCCTCATTTCACTTATTTGTCAGAAGAAGGTAGCAGAACTTTTCCCCATTTCCTTTTACCTGGCTAAACTCAACGTACCTGAAAAAGAGAAAAGAGAATTATTAGTAACTCAGCACATCCTGGTCGGCAGAAGTCATATTTCCTCCCATGAACTTTGAGCATTAAAACCTTAGCTTGAGCTGCTTAGCTCCGGCGTGTATGTTTTGACCTTTTCGGCCCCTGAAAATACTCTGACATTTAGAATTATTCCCAGTGTTGTGTGTGTGTGTGATGGCGATAATTATAATAATTTTCTTTCCTCCATCCGTTCCTGTGTAGGTGTTTGTTTGCGTGCTCCGCGGCATATCTTTGTTTTTATCTTGGAGGTGTTGCTCTCTAATTGTTGATCTGTTTATGGTGGTGGTGATGTTTCTCTGGTTTGTTGTGATTATTCTGCCTGAGCTTGTCCTTCCATTAGTGTTAGAACTGTAATCATTACTTCCCAGGTGCAGGGAGAGTGATGATAATTTTTGTGCTTGGATGCAAGTCTCCCGCTGTTAATCCGACGTGTCCATTAGAGAACTGATATAGCATTTCCTGATAATTTACCAACAACATTGGGTTGTAGGAATGGTAGCTATTAAATGCAAGCCACTGGTTGGCGGATCTTATCCTTGGATCTGAATATATTTCTTTTTAAAATAAATTATCGTCATCACAGCACATATATTTTAATGTTCATATTATTAGTTTTTTATATTTCCTTCTTAAAACGTTGATAGTGTCAACTTACATAAGTTTTTCTTAATTAAAACTCGCAAGGTTTTGTACAATTATCATATTATAGAGTTGCACACTAGTTTCCCCAGATTGCAGATTTAAATTTTAGGCTCGTCTGGCTGCCCTGATGAATATGTTCCGAGAGATGAAATGTAGATGGAGTGGCGTAGTTGAAGAAGTCCGCCAGATGTCTGGGAAGAGCCTACAGTGTGTTAAGCGAGCCCCTCTATAGGGCGTTTCCTCCTGCGGGGTAGACACCAGATAATTTATTTTTTAATCAACTAGTCACTCAATCCTCCTGCAATGAACGGTTTTCAAGTAACGAGCGTTGCCTTCTAGGTGTTGTAGTAGGAGCTAGTTCTTTTAATTCCTAGTTCACATTACAAGTTTTGGTTTAATGGTGCAACTCACTGTGCTTAATTGCTATTCTGAATAATTCTTTCCTAAGATTTGTGGAGAACTACGAACGTGTCTAAGTGTTTTGGGACTAAAAGAAATAAAAATATGTACAAAGACCCTTGGTGGCTGCGGAATCAAAGGCTTTGTGGTCTTAAAAGAGCCACTGAGCTCGGACTCTTGACTCTTCTCTTCATTTTTGGTTTTGCTTGTATTCACCTAATTGACAAGGGCGTCTCATCTCACTCATCCACTTAATTGGCTTTAGTCTATCGCACCCGTAAAACAATTAAGTCTTTAAGCATTAGGTGTATTTGATAGAGTAATGATATCTAATATGATATTTTTTGGAAGATGTTTGCATAATTGAGAGCTTAGTTCATTCTTCTTCATGGCTGATTTCAGTGTGCACCGCCAGAATTGTCTCCTCTTTTCTACCACTTGAGAATATGGTCTGGAAACTTCAGAACTTCTTTCATCCAAATCCTCTAGAAGAGATCGCCAGGCATCCTGCGCCTCCTCCTCAAGAGTCAGCAGAGTAATAACTTTTAATCACTTTCAACTTTGATAACTATCAAAATGTGTTTTCACTGCCGGAAGATCCTTTCCCTGTGAGCTTTCTACCGTTACTTTCACTTTCACCTCGCCTTTTTTATATCTACCCTTGTTTACCTGCAGTTTGTGACATGTCTTCGAAGCCCAGGGTGATGATGGTGATGATGTGGGCTTTTTTTATCCTCCCTTTCCTGTAAAGCGATTACTGCTTCTGTCCCCCATTCACGGGAAGGTGGCAATCCATCTCAGTGTTGTGATGGAGGCTGCCGTGTTTGGTTCCTCATGTTTGACAACTCAGCAGATAGGTTTTTGAATACATTGTGGGAATTTTAGTCAGTTATCCTTTTTGTAACTGGAAGGCTGTATCAAATTAGTCGGACGGGAGGGGAGAGAAGCATTTACTAGAGCCAACTGTTGCCCCATGAGAGAGTAGTTTTGAGCAGTGGGTTAACACCCTTACTTTACGAGGAACAAAAACATACCTTGAAATCTATCTTAACCCATTCTTTGATCCAGTTCCATTGTGAATTTGGACAGCTTGTCACACAGATCTCTAAAATTTCAGCATGTGCTTATTACAAGACTAATAATATTAATTCAACTTTTCCTTATCGTTAACCACAGAATTTCGTGCCAGGTTCTGGTTTTGTTTGGCAGAAACACACACTTTGAATAGATAGAGGAAATTTTGCTGTTTGTATTCTTGCAGTTGTACTGCTGGGGAACTTATCCCTGCGCTTCACGGACTGATTTTCTAGTCCATTTTTACGTAAATATGTCGCTAACATTGCGGAAAAATGTCACTTTTTGCAGCTACTTTGTACGTTGTCTCAAACTTCTGGTGTCTTTTTTTCTTGCTCTGCAGCAGTATAGTATACAGGAAACAATATTTCCTTTGAGAGTTCTTTTACCTCTCTTTTTAACATGTCGATTTATATTCAAGATTTCATACGGCATTAACCCATTCCTCAAAACTACTCCTTCGTCTGGGCATCAGACGGTTTGAGTGAATGATTCCCCTTCTCCCGTCTCACCAATTTATTATAGCCTTCCAGTTACAAAAGTGAGATGGGACTGAAATTCCCAGAGTGTATTGAGTGACCTCTCCATCGTTACCTTATACATTTAGAACAAGAAAAGCACATAAAACAAAGTTTCCCACTAGACCAATTATCAGTTCGGTCGGTTCTGCATCTTATAAATTAGCAGTGTACCTGGTGGGTATTCTTAACCCATTGGTTGGTACCATCTCCGATGCCAGAATAAAGACCAATGTTGACTTGATAAATAAAGTAAATAATATACAGATTAATAGTGAATTCAGTCTAGGGAGCTTTAACGCTACTTCTCTATTCACAAAGTACCTATTGATGATCTGCTGCAGTTTGTAGAGGATATGATTGAGAACATACTAGCTAAGAGAATTTATCAATTTGTGTAAAAGAATGAAAATTTGGATTCAACCGGAAATTTGCTTTAAAAATTTTGGCATGACAACCCTTTATCCCCAGTTTTAAGTAATTTGTATGTGGAGTTTTTGTAAAGTAAAATATTAAATAAAATCATAGGACTGACATTAGCATGGTTTACGTGTCTGGTCAGGCTAAGAAAATGTGAGTAACTTCTTAGTCAAATGAATTAGTGTCATCAATAAAATTCACAATGGAAATGGAAAAGGATGGCTGCCTTATCTTTTTGGATTGCCTGATACATAGGACTAGAAATGGTTAAAATACAGTGTGTACAGCAAACCCACCAATACTTCTGAATATTTTTATTTTTATTCTGGTCACAGCAGTCAAGCCAAAAAATCAGTTTTCACATCCTTCATAAGGTGCTTACATATACTTAGCCCTGAATACATTGATAATGAAATAGATATGATTAGGAATATAGGAAAAAATTGAAATATCATGACTGTATAAGACAATGGAATAAAAAATACAAAAAAAAAGACATTTATATTAACAAAAAAGAAACTTTAACACAAAAAACTTGCTTGTACTGCTACATAATAATAATTTCAAAGGTATTCCCCATCTACCAAAGTATTATGGAGTCTGTGTAGCATTTAAGAACAATGAAACATATACATATAAAGAGGACACCCGACAATACTCAAGTATGTTTATGAAAGATTCCATGTAAGTCTTGTGACAACTTTTATTTTGATCAAACAGGAAAAACACTGGAAAAGAGAATAGAACAACATAAAGTTAAGTATACCTTAGTTTTACCAGACCACTGAGCTGATTAACAGCTCTCCTAGGAGTGGCCCGAAGGATCAGATTCATTTTACGTGGCTAAGAACCAATTGGTTACTTAGCAAAGGGACCTACAGCTTATTGTGGAATCCGAACCACATTGTAGCGAGAAATGAAATTCTATCACCAGAAATAAATTCCTCTAACTCTTCAACAGCCGGCCGGGGAATCGAACTCCGGCCCAGCGAGTGCCAGTCCGCAGCTCTACCGACTCACCCAACGAAGAGCTAGAACAACATAAAAGATGTGTAAGAAATGCACTGGTGAACACTGGAAATTTTATACAAACTAGCGAAAACAATTATACAATCAACTTGGCAGGAGCAAAAAGGTAGTTTATTCTGATAATGCAGTAGAAAGAAACATCTTAGAATCTAGCATTATAAAAGAAAGTTTCAGCGAGATCGAGAATATTTTGCAGGGCATGTATAAACCGGATCCATTTATCACCAGAGATACATGCAAGGAGTTGAATTTTAAGGAGGGTACCTGAAAGGGGAGAGATACGGAGCTTCCCGAGGATTTGTAAAATTTGACCTGTCTCTAAACGTCACGGTCTGCTGAGGAGCAAGAGCCCGTGCCAGCACAAGGCTGGCTGAATCTAGAGCAGATACTTGTTTTCCAAACGTTTTTACGTTCATATGTATTGTCATACCAGCATGGATATTATGAATTTCTGCCACTTTTGCATCACTCCTCCCGAGATGGCTGAGTTAGTAATAAAGCTGACAATGGTCAGGATCCACAACTGTTTTTCATTTCTTCCTGGTGTGTTTGAGATAATGTATGTGCTTTATATATATATATATATATATATATATATATATATATATATATATATATATATATATATATATATATATATATATATATATATATATATATGTATGTATGTATGTATATATATATATATATATATATATATATATATATATATATATATATATGTATATATATATATATATATATATATATATATATATATATATATATATATATATATATATATATATATATATATATATATATATAGTGTGTGTGTTTGGCAGCCTTTTCCTCCTGTAGTGGGGTAACGCAGGTGACCAGAAATTTCAGGTTATTCCCCCATGTTTCATTTATATTTCGTATCTGTTGTTATTGTCTTTTTTTGTGAAAACAACAGGAAGTGGAATCGGGTTATCTCTCTCTCTCTCTCTCTCTCTCTCTCTCTCTCTCTCTCTCTCTCTCTCTCTCTCTCTCGATATATATGTTTTGTGTTGCACGAAGGTTCTATCCTTGTATACGTTTATTAATTCTTAATAAACTCTATACAAGTGTTCTTTCTTTCTGTCCCTCCATCTGATTCGGCATCTTTTTAATATTAGACGTTTGAGGAATAAAGATAAATACAACAGACTTTGGTTACTGATATCTGTATTCCAGCGTCGAGGCAGAGAGCTTTGTTTAGTCTTTTATTTCGAAATTACCACCTGAACATCTTAGCATTGTCCTGATGTGCTTCAGTTTATTAGTTCTGTTGTAGAAACTTGTTTTATACCTGTATACATACAGGCACATATGTATATATATATATATATATATATATATATATATATATATATATATATATATATATGTACATATATATCATATATATGAATTTTATGTATGTACATATATATCATATATGAATTTTGGTCACATTCGCTACGATAATGTTATATTTCCAAATATTAAGCCGCAATTATCGTTAGATATCCAATTCGCCATACATCGGGAGTAACGTACACGCCAGACAAGTTATAATTGGTGCTTCGTTACCAGTGTACGTGACAAAAATTCAAAATTAGCCACTTGTTACAAACTTACCAATGAGCTATTATGGTGGAGGTGGACTGATATCTATTCTAAGTACATAACCTGAACTCGACGTGCAGATGTATGGCCTAGTCGATATCAATTTACACCACATTTCTTGATGGCTCAGCGGGCAAAAGTAACTTCATCGTCGTTTCTAAACCAGGAAGTGGTTCGATCCCCATTGGTGACGAACCACTTATCAAATATAATTCCCCCTGGGTGCCTGTTACTCCAAAGCCATTTGTGGCTTAATATTTGTGAATATATATATATATATATATATATATATATATATATATATATATATATATATATATATATATATATATATATATATATATATATATTACGTTGTGTGTCATATGTGAGTTTGTAAGTTGCATAACGTAGCACCGTATCTCAACTCCATACCTAAATTTGTGTATAGGAATCTGAGAGGTTTGTATCATTAGATTGTTTGCTGAGGATGATTACAAATTTTTTAGTTTATAACACATTTACTTCAAGAAGATAAATGTTTTTACTTAACATTTTCCCCCGCTTGTGGAAATCACGACCTTCATGTTTCTTTCTCCGTTTTTCTTCTCGTATGAAAGACAAAACCCATCGACGAAACGCCTTTGGAATCTCTTTCAAATGGCCTTTGTTGCGAGACCTCGATTTGACATGGAGTCATTACGTTCGGAGGCGGTTGGTCAGTTCACTGAGATGTTTGCACCAATTCCTTTCCCCCTCCTTTCTTCTGTCTCCCACTACCTCACTCCCCTCCCCAATTGGTATTGTAGTGTCCTTCCCGGCTTCTCACGTGATATTCGGCCGCTATCTCTCTCTCTTTCCATTCTGTTTGCACCCTTTCCATCCCTTGCCTCTCTTTCCTCGCCCAGTTCCCCTCGCCTTATCTCCCTTTCTCCCATTTTTTCTGGCCATTCGTCATCAATATCTTTGACATCTTCGAATGATGAATGGAGAATTAGGATTGTTATTAGACGTCTTTGACAACCAGTTCCTTTTGTGATGATAGAATAATGAAATTTTTTTGTGGATTTCTTTTGTCATGTCTTTCTCCTTCCTTCCGCGGTTTCCAATAGACAAAATATGCCGCCTCCATATATCATTAGTTCTGGAATCAAACCTGTTCCTTAAAATACTTTGGCTTTTCTTATAGGTTTGCTTTCGGGTAAAATTTAGAGTAAGTTCAACTTGCCAGTTCCTCTCTTTCTCAATTATATATATATATATATATATATATATATATATATATATATATATATATATATATATATATATATATGTATGTATTCATATATTATAAATATCAAGATAGCATATGGTTGTGTATGAAAAGTCGTCGTTCTCCAACTATTCTGGGGTTCTAGTAAACTGGTGACGGATCACTTATCAAATATTCCCTTCAAATATTAAGATTTAGTGAATTTGATTGTGTCACTTTCCAAATTTTTTTAATATATATATATATATATATTCTATATATTATAGTCCAAATCTGGTGACAAATCAATATCGAAATTCACTTATAAATTCCCCTTCGGTGTCTCCAACGGATTAACCGAAATTAAAGTGAATTTGATTTTGAATTTGTAGCTTCATTTAATTAAATCACAGTGTTAAAATTTTTAATATATATATATATATATATATATATATATATATATATATATATATATATATATATATATATATATATATATGCATGTGTGTGTATGTACTGTATGTATGTCTGTCTGTGATAGTATTACACTTATTTTTTACCTTAAAGGTTCGGTGGCATAAGGTATTATCATTTTTGTTTTCCTCTAATTTTATTAGGTTGAATTAGTACACCCCAAGCTCCGCTGCATTGGTGTTCAAGAGGCTTGTGTGCGGACGGCATTTGTGCTTCCATGCTGAACACTCATCTGTGTACTATCCAGAGTCATTGTTGCTTGGCTAACACAATGGAACAACCAGTAGTACACACGCACACGTACACTTTCACACACATACACACACACACACACACACACACACACATATATATATATATATATATATATATATATATATATATATATATATATATATATATATTCTAGAATATCTTTTCACTATCATAACCATAATGATAACTATAGCATATGCGAACCACGACAATTCAGACTATCACCACTACTCATTTTCTCATCCCGCAAACTTGCACCTTTCTGTAATGTCTATTTTCTGACTTCTTGTACAACTTGTATTAAGAAGCAGTAATATATATATATATATATATTTTATATATATATATATATATATATATTGTTATATACATTCACTTACAATATATATATATATATATATTATATATATATATATATATATATATATATATATATATATATATATATATATATATATATATATGTATATATATATATATATATATATATATATATATATATATATATATTATATATATAATTGCTAATATATTACGCTGGAGTTGTGCAAAAGTCAGAAAATAGACATTATAGACAGGTGCAAGCTTGTGGGATGAGAAAATGAGTAGTGGTGATAGTCTGGAATTGTCGTGGTTCCCATATGCTATAGTTATCATTATGGTTAAGGATACTGAAAAGATATTCTAGAATATATATATATATATATATATATATATATATATATATATGTATATATATGTGTGTGTGTGTGTGTGTATATGTTACAGTCAATCTCTAAATCCAGACAATTTGTAAAGTGACTGATTATTTCAGTTAATTTGTGAATTGCCTAGTTCACCCAGTCATTTTATAAATTAGCTGAAAATCGCAGACAATTTACAAAATGACTAAAATTTTGATAGATTTTCTTGGCATAATGACTGAAATGATCCTGTGTGTGTGTGTGTGTGTGTGTGTGTGTGTGTGTGTGTGTGTGAGGTGACATATTGACTCACATGAAGTAATGACCTGAGGAACCTGAGGAAATGATCATTGTGTGTGTTTTAACTAGCTGTTACCCTCTCACTGCCATTTTCACAGTCAGTGTGTGTGTGTGTGACACTGACCAGTACAGGCAAAGGGTACAGGCGTCTGCGGGCTGAACAGCTAATCAGAGCAGTTGTGTGTTGGCCTTGTCCCTGACACTGTCATTCCGTGAGGTGTAGGCTAATTTATTTGCATATGGAACAAGCCCAAAGGGGCCATTAACCTGAAATTCAAGCTTCCAAAGAATATGGTGTTCAATTTGAAAGATGTAATAGACGGTAACAGGAAATACAGAAAGAAGAGATCAGTTATTAGAAAAATAAAGATAATTTACAAATTAATAGATAAAAAGATAAAAATGTAAGTAAATTATAAAATATAAGGAGATTTGCTGTACGGTAGTAATGCATGGCATCTTCACTTGAACTTTTGAGGTACCAGTTACACAACTTCCTCAGGGAGACTGTTCCACAGTCCAATGGTGTGAGGAATAAAGGACCTCAGGAACTGAGAAGTTCAAAAGCAAGGCACATATAATGCATATTGGTGGTGTTGTTCAGGAAATCTTGTTGCTCTCTGCAAGAAAAGAGGATCAGGGATCAGTTGTGACTGTGAAAGATCTTTGTTAAAATACAACTTATAAGAAATTGACATTGGTCGAAGTCATAGTTACTAATATCAGGAAACAGAAACCTACCACCAAAAAAACCACTCTGTGTGAAGAGATAAATCTCTGGAAGAGGCAGATATCTACACTGGAGAACAGTATTCTAGTAAAGGATGGACACATGGCCTGAAGCAGGTGCCATTGATGTCACCCTTATAAATATGAGGCCTTAATTACAATACCTAACTTCCATGCAGCATTTGCTGACACTTCTCAAAAGTAGGATGTGAGTCAAAAGTTACACCAAGTATAGTTCAAGCTTCAGAATTATTTAGCAGAGTCCCATCCAACTGAAGGGGAGGATGAGGGTAGAAAATGAGGATGGAATCCACTAATTAATAGTGTTTTCGTTTTACTGGGGTTCAGCCTCATACCCCACCGACTGCACCATTCACTAATCCGCTTCATTTCTCTCAAGTGGAGACTTTACTACGCCCACAAGTTTTGCATCATCGGCACACTGAACAATCTTGTTTTCCTGGCCAACAACCATATCACTTTTATACACTAAAAATAACAGTGGACCAAAAGCACAACCCTGTGGAACTCCAGACATAATAGGTTTTGGTTCTCTACAGACCATTAATAGCAACTTGCTGCGCTGTATTACTAAGCTTCCTCTCATCCCAAAGATTCTGTGTCGACATAAAAACCTATGAAATCTACTAATCTTGAGAGACAACACATTAGAAGCCATTTTAAAGAACAAAGGGAAGAAGCTATCGGGACCTGCTCCACCCCAGCTATCAAGATAATCAAGAATTTTCTTAACATCCCTGGAGTGAAATGCAAATTTTGTCAGAATAGGCTCAGAATGATAAGTGTTTGGGAGAGGAACAACCTCAGATGATCGCTTAGCTTCAGAAGCTTGATGAAGCAGTTCATCCTTTTCCTTAAAGCCAGTAACCAATCTGCCATCATCTGTTAGGAGTGGTGGAATGGAAGACTAGCCTGACTCAAAGATAGGAGATGCCAATTTGGTCCTCTTTAAGGAATTGATTTAATTTCTCTTTGTAGATAGTAAATCCTATTCGCAGCATGGTGAGACTCAACAAAAATGGTATAATTTCCATGCGAACG
>NC_089743.1:3042500-3052500 GCF_040412425.1 Macrobrachium rosenbergii
GTACCAGGCGCACATGACGCCTGGTCACTTTTTATATGTTTTGAACTCATAAATGATGTTTGCATCATGTCTTTTGTACTTTTCAATTACCAGCAAGAAAAATTGGCCAAAGGAAGGCAGAAAGTAGGATTGTAATGCAGGAACTAGCTCTTATCTTGGCAAAACAGTGCCCAAGAAAGACTGATGATAGAGAGAATTCCAAGGAAGGTTATCGCCACAGTTCAACATGTTTTTGGCTTAACTCCTTTGTTTGCATCCTATCAGTGGAGAGTCAGTAGAATCAAGTGAGAGGTGTGTCTTTTGCTTACAGAGGAGTGACAGGAAACGTAGGTCGGTCTGTACGACTTGGTGCTCATAGCTGTTTGTCATGCATGAGTGACAGTAAGAATAGCAAGAGCAAATTCCTTGCATAGTTATTATTTTGCAAAACTTCCCCGTTAATTTCAGTGATGGCATTTAAAAATCCAAACTACTTTTATAAAAAGAGCCTGTAATGATATGACATAAAACGGAAGAGCACATACGTGGTTATATTGACCCTATTGATCTGAACATCCTTGCAGAGTTTGAATGGGTACCAGCGTCAGCTGAAATTAGGAAAAGTCATGGGACCAGCAACGTCATTCATAAAGCTTTGCTGGCAACGAAGCGTTAGGTATATGATGTTTATATATAATTTACTTTCTCGTATCTGTCGGCAGTTTAATAACAGCATATAAAAAGGATCGGTATTAAGATCATTTACTCCTCTTTTTTATTCCATTTAAATGTTTTGTAAGAACGTTTCCGCGAGAAACAATAGTGTGAAGAAAGGCTTTCCTGATGAGTGAATATCTGTCACGCCCTCTGGGAAACTTTCCAGCGAGCTGGGAAAACCATTCTTTTGAAGCCATTCCTTGCATGTGTGGGCTCTCGCGGGCACAAACACATGCATGAGTGTTTGTTTTCCAAGTTTCTCTCTTTCTGTCACTTTATTTTGGAAGAGTAAATTACGCGTGACGTTTCTTGTCTGTTCTGCTCTTTGTGGATGCAAACAACAGTTGCACGCGAGTGTCTCCTCAAACAAAAAGTACTGCTTTGAATTTGCCTTCTTCAGGCGTTAGAAGCTGTTGATGCTTGAATTTGGATTCCCTGAATGAGAGAGAGAGAGAGAGAGAGAGAGAGAGAGAGAGAGAGAGAGAGAGAGAGAGAGAGAGAGACTCATTCTTACATATCATTAACGAAATGAAGTATTGAAATATTTAATAATCAAATGAAAGAATGAGAAATTCAGAGAGTCCGACAGCCTTACCGACAACAAACAAAGAGTGTTACATGGGTAACAGCACCACAGATATATATCCCTATTCCTTTGGGGATTTAGTAAAATAGGGGAGTAGACTTCACTCTTGGGTGTAAATTTATCTAACCTAAATTGAATTTGGTGTGTCGAGGTTAAATTTATTTACAAAATATAGGGAAACGTCACCCGGGGAATTTTACCCTGGGAGGGGAAAGTTTTCAATTGTACCGAGGAGAAGAATTGCGACGAGCACTCCAAAAGAGAACTGCGCTGGTATTTTTCACTCGTTTTATTTGGATGTGCAATATAAGCCATATTTACATTATTTTGCAAAAGCACATATTCTTTGGTTTTCTCAGTTTAGATCGGTCAACATTAAGATTGTATAGACAGGAATGATCAAGATAGATGAGTTTTTTTGGCAACATTGAAGGGTGCTAAGTATAAGTAAAGACTGATGTACTTCTGGTGCTGATTGCCTCAGAGCACGGGGCTGAGGACTTCTTTAAATTATTATTCAAAACAGGACTTTTAGAAATGACAATGAATGACAACTGATTTAATTTTGTTGTACTCCGACATGTATACATACATGTATCTGTGTATCAATGTGCATTCATGGATGCGTGTATATATGTATCTGTAAATATCAGAAGAATGAGATAAAGAGTTTCTTAAGATCGTAATGAGAGTCGAGTTTTTACAAATGTTTATTTATTAAAAACGGAGATCTGTCCTGAGGCAAAAACGTGATTGCGTCTCTAAGGCTTATTACTTTTTATACAGTAAATAAAACCTGTTTTATTTTCTCTGGTTTTCCACTAAAGGTTGTATATTTTACTTTTACTTCATAGCTTGTCTCGAACTAGTTCCTTCCGTTCGAATTTCGATCCTAAGTTTTAATGGGATTACACGTAAACACTTTAGCGAAAGTTGCTCGCTAATATTTTTCCCCACGAATGCTGAGGTGAAGGTTACAAGAAAATTAATTTCAAAAGTTTGTTTTTGAAACTCAAACTCTGACTTATGATATTTGTGTAAAATCAAGTTAGTCGACGAGCAATATTACTGAAGAACAGTTTCGAAAGGAAATATGAATTTTGTGAGTTTGCGGATAGTATTGCAGTGAAGGTGGGGAAGATTTGCGGGCAGGTTGTTCATGTTGTTTAGAAAGGAAGCAATCTGAAACGGCTGTTCTCGTTTCAGTTAGTCCTTGAATCAAGAAGTAATTCTTTCTTTTGTAATTAGGACACTGGTGATACGCTCGGATCTGTGGCTGAGTGGGTGCAAATACGTGTCCAGTTTATTTTACAGGTATTCCTGTATATAGGTGTGAACGCTGATATTTTTGAAGTAAAAGAATGAGTCCAACAATCCGATGTAAAGATTCACAACATAAGGCGGATAACATAAGGAAAATTCATTATATTAAAAGCAGGAGAGAGAGAGAGAGAGAGAAAAGCCATCTTACTTGACTATACCTATCCTTTTCATTGTAACACCCCTCCCTTCCTCTACCCTAGCCACCCGCTTCACCTAAGTAGAGACTGACATTACCATAATTACATGAAGTATCAAGTTACTCATCTAAGGATTCATGAATGATTGCTATCTCGTCGTATCGCATTGATTTTTTTTATCGGTGCTTAGGAAGCTTTACAACGACGTTGTCGTCTGTGGGGATTGCCATGTCGTAAATGGGAAATATTATATTGCCCATAATTTTTTAGTTCACACAAAAAGCATTGAACCTTTGGAGGGTCTGAGATTCTTGATCTCTTTCCACGGTGTCTTCTGCGCCTGATGTGCTGGGAAGTCACTGTTCTCTTCTGCGCTATTTTCAATTTGGTATTATTAAACAAAAGTCTGCAGTTATTATGGTATTTTGCTTCACTTCGTATCAACGTAGTTTCTGTGCCTTCTCCATCATCTAACCGTGCTGGATCAAATGATATTCGAGTAGTAGTAAGAGCATGAAGCGTTGGTACATTTTTTGCAAAATTAACATATCCAGCCGATTTCTGTTTCCTCTGAAATAAGCTAAAAGGTGAAATTAGTGTTTTTCACTTTTGTCCTCTTGACAAAGCCAACATTTACTCCAGTCAGTTTGCATTTTTGATTGGCATCTATGATAAGGTATTTTCAACTTAAGTAGAGCTGGCCGAAGGTTTATCCTTTTACCACCTTTACTCACTTTCATGTATAGGATACAGTTAGGTTCGAGCTGTTGCCCTACACCTAACCCGATCGTTCATCCAGTATCATTTAAATCCCGAGCGATCTGTACACCATACAGATAATGTTAAAGCCCTCGTCATCCTTGGCTTGGCTCTCCCGCGCTGGCACATCCTGTCAGTTCAGATGCGGCTATCTAATTTCTTTGGGGCTGCTTAGATAGCATTTGAGATACTAAACTTGCAGTTTAGCTGATATTGAACCCCACGCTGAGTTTCACAGCAGTGTCCGTCACCATTGTGCCCTGGTAGTGAGCGACAGACTCTCTCTTGGCTCTACCTCCAGAGTTTGATTTTAGAGTTTTCTTTCTCATGTATGAATAGTCTTTGCTCTGATACTGAGCTTTATCCGTCCAAAGCAACTGGTTTTTTGGTGCCAAAACCTTCCGTTTGCCCCATTGCTGTCTGCAGAATCCCCCGCCTCAGGAACAATAATGTTGACTTGACTGCAAGATCGAATTTGTAGTTTGCAACCCTTTGTGGCATTGTATAGACAGAAAGAGCTTATCCTCTTTGCCTTCCCTTCATTAGCAGCCTTTTTTTTTAGTAGGAAAAGTTGGAAATAAATGGACAGAGATTGGCGTTTTTATAGTGTATGGCCGTTTTTTGGTGTGCTAGCGGCCATCTTGAAAAAATGGCGGCCATATTGGAATTTTTGATGGCTAGTACTTTTTTTTTCTCAAAAAGTGACGTACAGAGTATATTCATACCAAATTTCATGCTTGTGTCATCAAACGGACGATTCTGGCCAAAAATCACACTAAGCAGCCCCACTAACAGGGGACGCTGACTTGGTATTCATTTGAAAGAAATAAAGGAAGTTAGTAGGAAATATATAAAGAAGAGATCAGTTATTAGAAAAATAGATTAACAAATTAATCTGTAGATAGAGAACATTGTAAATAAATTATTAGAGTACAAGGAGAATTGTTTTAGGCTAGTAATGCATTTCATCTTTGCTTGAACCTTGGAGGTTTTAATTGCACAACAGTCTCAGGGAGACTGTTCCACAGCCCAACGGTGTGAGGAATAAAGGTCCTCTGGAACCGAGAAGTTCGACAGCGAGGCACATTTACCGAATACTGGTGCTGTTGTTCAACAAATCTGGTCGCTCTCGGCAATAAAAGAGGATCAGAGATCAATTGTAAGAGGTTTAGTTCTCTGTTGAAATACAACTTATTGACAAATAAGAGACCACACACACACACACACACACACACACACACACACACACATATATATATACACACATATATATATATATATATATATATATATATATATATATATATATATATATATATATATATATATATATATATATATATATATATGTGTGTGTGTGTGTGTGTGTATATATATTTATATGTATACCTATATATAAATAAATATATATATATATATATATATATATACATATATATATACATATATATATATATATATATATATATATATATACAGTATATATATATATATATATATATATATATATATATATATATATATATATATTTATTTATTTAGAAGGCACCGTGCTTACCCCATATAAAAATGGGTATAAAAGCACGTTAAAACGAAGAAGAGTATATTATATGTATATATATACATACATGTATAACTGAATCACAAATATATGGATTGTGATGAATATATAAATAAAGACAAAATCCACGAAGGAAAGAGAAACACTGGAGTGCTGCAAGGCCTTTTGACTTATAGTCTACTTAGCAGCCTGAAGGAAATATAAAAATAACTTTACAAAGAAAACTCGTATAAATGACAGACGGGGATTACAAAGGAAAAAATATGTACCTGGAATCCAACACAATTGAAGAATTAGCAGATCTACCAAAACAAGGTTAATATTTAAGAGATTTTACAAAGGATTAGGACCAATGGCTCAGAATCAGGGACAGGACAATTAAAAGATTATACAAGGAAGGTGACTGACCACCAAAAAATGTAAGAGTACAGCTCAAGAATTCTGATTTTGGTGAACAATAAAATTATTCTTTATTTTTTTTTTATTTTTTACAAGGCGGACATTTTTACCAAAAAATATATTAAAGATACAAGTACATAGAAAATATATATAAGGTAACTAATTTTTACTTAAGTCAGTGATTTCATCTCTGCTATTCTTGAACATTTTACTTATACAGGTGTCCACATAATACATGCCAGGGCTAAGATTAAAATTACAACTGGAAGTAAGCTGTATAATAGCGAATTCTAAAAGATTTCGTGAAAAGAAATCTATCAATCTGGCAATCACTGAACGTTCAGTCCACTTTATCCTGTGAGAGTTTTCACTTAAATTAATGAATATAGCGTTGGATATTTGGCCAGTTTTGACAGAATATTGGTGCTGCTTAATCCAACATCTAAATCCTTGCTAGATTGGCCAATATAATAACACACTAAAAGGAATGTTATTAAAAATAGCCCTAAGGAAAACAACGACTTAATATATAAAATTCCATGTTTGGACTGCCCTTCTTGTATGTGAATTTTGATCATAATTCATGAGCATTAGTAATATAATTGTTTATTACCTCGATAAAATCAACAATGAAAACTTACAGGGCATAAAACTGGAGGAACACAACGAACTCCCGGCTTCCCTTCCAGTGCTGTGTGAAAGGAGTCGTTGTTATATATCACTCATTAAACTCCTCCCACTGCAAACCGTATAATCAGTTTAGTACATCCAAAAAATTAAACAGGTGTTTTTGACAGCATTAGAATTACTTTTATTCAATCAGAAAGCAATGTAATTCAAAATATAACTTCTACCATCACACCAGCCAGCTCTTACAATTCTCACCACGGAAAAAAGTAGTAACAGACCAAATGTTTCTGTGACAGGGTTACCCCCTCATTAAAAAATCTACTCGCGTCGAGATTACCACAATTTTCTCAGTGTCCATCTTAAGCCAAACATATCTTAATCATACCCTGCTAATAAATACAAATTCTTAAGTACCCTGTGGTATTACCATCATCATTATCTAAGTACTTAATCCGCAAACAAAAAAATCGTAGTTACGGGCATTACTTTGGAGTTCAAGAACTAATTCATCACCAGCCGTACATGCCTATTAGTAGACGAAATGCTTCTGTGACAGATCTATCCCCTCATTAAAAAACTGCTCGCAACGAAGTTACCACATTTCTTCAGTGTTCATCTTAAGCGAACATATCTAAATTATGCATTGCCAATAAAATACAAATTCTTAACTGCCTTGAGGTATTGCCATTATCATATCTAGAACGAATTTCCTTCGGTTTGTTGTGCAGTAAATTTCATGTAATAGATAAAAGGTCCGTCTACAGTTCAAAGGGTGAGAGTCCTTCTTTCACCCCCCCCCCCCCCACACACACAAATACACAGACGCACCTGAGTAGTATCATGGAAGTAATGTCTATTCTTTTCTAATAAGGGAACCTAACTTCCTCTCCCCTTTATCTTCCCCCACCCTCCCCTCCCCCTTCCTGTTCCCCCCCTTCCCATCTTTTTCCTTCCTCGTCCCCTCCCCTTTCTTTCCTCCTCCCCCTTCCCTCCCGTCCTATTAACTCTCCCATCTCCCCCTCCTCCTTCCCCTTCTGTTTCCCCCTACATTTCCCCTCTCCTCCCCTCCCCTCCCCTTCTCCACTCCTCCTCCTCTGTCTTCTTTCCCCTTTCCCCTCCTTCTTACCTCTTTCCTCCCCTCCCCATTCCCTCTTCCCTCCCACTACCCTTGGACAGTTTTTTAGAATTTTAGCAGGCCTATTTGTAGGCTGTTATTCAGAGTTTTTCCAGGCAGTGCCAGGTTAGTCAGCTAGTATATATATATATATATATATATATATATATATATATATATATATATATATATATATATATATATATATATACTATATATAAATATAAGTGTGTATTTATATGTATATGTATATATATACTTATACATATACTATATATATATATATATATATATATATATATATATATATATATATATATATATATATATATATATATATATATACAGTATACACACACAGTATAACGATTTTACTTTTTAGGAACGAGAGACTTGTCTCCAATTACGAAATTAGTGTTATTGGTCTTTCACATTTGCCGTGGTCTCTTTTGAGTTGAGGGATCTTCGGCCTCTCCCTTCCCTACCGTCCAATCCTTCCACTCACCATACTTCACCCTACTCCCTTGAACCTCCGTCATTGTTTTCCCGTTTGACCTCTGCCCGAATCAAGCTCTTCGTTGGCCAAGTCGGTAGAGCTGTGGACAAGCTCGGTAGGCCCGAGTTCGAGTCTCCGGCCGGCTGATGAAGAGTTAGAGGAATTTATTTCTGGTGATAGAAATTCATTTCTCGCTATAATATGGTTCGGATTCCACAATAAGCTGTAGGTCCCGTTGCTAAGTAACCAGTTGGTTCTTAGCCACGTTAAATAAGTCTGATCCTTCGGGCCAGCCCTAGGAGAACTGTTAATCAGCTCAGTGGTCTGGTAAAACTAAGGTATACTTATTTTTTTTTTCTGCCCGAATCATGCTTTCCTTCTACCTTCTCACCTTTGATCTCCTTATCCCTTTGGGTCCTCCCCTCTCCCTTTCTAGCTCATCCCCACCCTTCCTTCTGGCTATAACTGCTGAGCCGCCATTTTACAAAAACCAGTTGGTCAGTCAACCAGTCAGTCAGTCAATCTTTGCTCCCTTTTATTTCCCTACCTTTTCCCTTTTCTGTCATGTTTTTCTCTCCTCCCTTCTTCCTCTCCCTCCACCGTCCTTTGAATTCCTCATCTTTCTCTCCACCTCTACTTTGCCGTACTCCCTCTTCCCCCCCTACTTTGCCTCCCTCATCTCCCACTTTTCGTTCCTTCCTTCCCTCCACAGTCTCCCCCACCCCCTCCTTCGGCCTGGCGAGAACTGATCGACACAAGGGTCGTTCGAATTTTCTGTTTATTTATTATGTTAACACTGGTGGGAGAAGGGACCTTAGTGGTTGGTGAGAATTTATTCGGTTCTTGGTTGAAAATGTCCTTAAATGATACTGGAATGGATTCTTTGAGGCTTTGGTAGTGCAGTAACTGCTCCTTTTTTTTTCAGGCTGAAGTTTTGACATCTTTTGTGTTTAATCTGAAAGTTGAATGCCATAAATTTTTTATTGGCATTTGTGTTGTTAAATAGGCTTCTTTTAACATTATACAGGAGTTTCTTTTTAGGAATTCAGTACACGGAATGTAAATTAAAACACTAAAATCATAACAATCATCTCTCTCTTAAGTCTCTTGTTTCTCTAAAATATGACTTCTTATGACCTTTGTAGTTTTGTTGTATGAGCTTCGTCGCATAGAATGCGGTTCAATACGTAAATGCAGCTGTGTAGTAAATTGCATTCAACAAATCCCATAGATTACACTGGCTTTGCCGTAAGGGGTGAAGGGCTTTGTGTGTGTTGGAAAAATAATAACAAGCATTTAGAGGATAATTGGAAGGGACTTCGGAGGTAACATTGGAAAATGAATTTCGACTTTAAAGTGGACGAATTATTCCAGCATTTTAAGGGCACTGACGCCAGTAGGAGCTGGCAAAGGCAGGGGAAAGAGTGGAGATCCTTTGCTTTGGGTTTTTCATATCCTTCTGAATAATCTGTTGGCACGGTGCTTCCCAGGTACATGTCAATGGTTAATACGCTGGAGGCAGGGTTAGGGATTTCGTTTGGGGTGACTTATTAATTTTGTTTGTATAGATATAAAAAATCAGGTTTATATGTGATGTTAAAAGTTTTATATACACACAAATATTTAAATATTTATATATATATATATATATGTGTGTGTGTGTGTGTATGCATATATATGTATATATACATATATATACTGTACATGTGTGTGTATGTATACATACATATATATATATATGTATATATTATATATGTATATACATGTGTATATATATGTGTGTGTGTGAAATTAATTTCACATATACAGTACATATGAAATTCCTATACCGACCTCCAGAATATGTGTATACCAGACTTTTTTTGCATAAAGAGATGGTGGATGAGAATGTGCCTCTCTCTCTCTCTCTCTCTCTCTCTCTCTCTCTCTCTCTAGAGATTTAAGTACATACATGCATATATATATATATATATATATATATATATATATATATATATATATATATATATATATATATATATATATATATATACATAGTATATATAAACACGGGGTTCTCTCTGTAACCATGGATAACGGCATTTTGTACTGATTTCTGAATTAGTGCCATATCTATTTGCAATAACTTAAGAATGCAAATTAAGAGTGCCCGGCCTACTTTTTTCTGTTTGCATATTCGTTAACTTCTTTCGACTGTCCCTGTCACCCTGCCATCTCTCACGAAGGAGAGCGGACAGAGAGAGCAAGAAAGGTAAGGGAGAGAACTAAGTCTTTTATCATAATGAGACAAAGGTTTTCT